>NW_026894020.1:0-226986 GCF_032452875.1 Bos javanicus | reverse complement strand
AGCCACGTGATCAGTGCATGCTCAGTCCACCTGATCAGTGCCTGATCAGTCACTGATCAGCGCCTGTCAGTCACGATCAGTGCATGATAGCCACGTGATCAGTGCCCGAACAGCCACGTCATCAGTGCATGCGCAGTCACGTGATCAGTGCATGATAGCCACGTGATCAGTGCGTGCACAGTCCCATGATCAGCGCCTGTCAGTCACTGATCATTGCCTGATAAACACGTGATCAGTGCATGATGAGCCATGTGATCAGTGCCCGATCAGCCACGTCATCAGTGCATGCGCAGTCACGTCATCAGTGCATGATAGCCACGTGATCAGTGCATGCTCAGTCACGTGATCTGGACTTGATCAGCCACGTGATCAGTGCCTGCAGAGTCACGTGATCAGGGCCTGCTGAGCTGCGTGATTCCTGCCGGCTCATCTGCATGACAATTGCCAGCTGAGCTGCGTGATTCCTGTCGGCTCATCTGCTTGACAATTGCCAGCTGAGCTGCGTGATTCCTGCCTGGGCACGTGCTTGATTATTGCCAGTTGAGCAGCATGATTCGTCACTGCTGAGCTCCATGCTTATTGCCTGCTGATTGCGTGGTTCGTGTCTGCTCAACTCTTTGAGTATTGCCTCCTGAGGTCCCTGTTCGGTCGCCACCTGCCGGGGACCAGCCCCAACTGATCCAGGGTATTCGAAGGAGAGATGGCCTAGGCGACTATTTATATGCTAATCAGAGATGTCAAGAATAATAGTATGAGAAGAGCTCAGTAGGAAAATTCGGTGGAGAAAAGAGACTGAGTAGCTTGGTTTACGCGGAAGACCAATCAAACTTCAAGACAAGAAGTTGGCACCACTTACGTAGGCCGCAGGCGCCCTCTCGAATAGCGAAAGGTGCCTCACCCTAGACATCTTCTCGAGTGGGTCTTAGCAGCCCAGGCATAATTAGTAAGCGGGGTGGGTTCTGCGCTCCAGATGGAGACTCAGCTGGAAGTTAAAGGGAAGAAAGACAAGGAACTTTATGAATTGGAGGTCTAAGTTAACTCTTCGACAGAGAGAGCGAGATGGTGGTGGGGGACAGCCCCCAGTGAAATCCGAGGTGAGAGCACAAAGCAATACAGTAGGCAGACTCTGGTTTTTGGGGGGAGATGCTCGAGAATATCCGGGTGGACTCCTGAGGCTCGATCCCGCATTTGCGTATGCCGAGCCTCCTTCCTCATGACCTTTGTCCAGAGTGGAATGCCTCCCGGCTCCCGGCACATGATCAGTGCATGCTCAGTCACGATATCAGTGCCTGCTCAGCCACGTGATCACTGGCGGCACAGTCACGTGATCAGCGCCTCTCAGTCACGTGATCAGTGCCATAAACACGTGATCAGTGAACGACCAGCCACGTGATCACTGCATGCTCGGTCAGGTGGTCAGTTCCTGATCAGCCACCTGATCAGTGCGTGCCAGTCCCCTGATCAGCGCCTGTCAGTCACTGATCAATGCCTGATAAACACGTTGATCAGTGCCCGAACAGCCACGTCATCAGTGCATGCGCAGTCACGTGATCAGTGCATGATAGCCACGTGATCAGTGCGTGCACAGTCCCATGATCAGCGCCTGTCAGTCACTGATCATTGCCTGATAAACACGTGATCAGTGCTTGATGAGCCATGTGATCAGTGCCTGATCAGCCACGTCATCAGTGCATGCGCAGTCACCTCATCAGTGCATGATCAGCCACGTGATCAGTGCCTGCAGAGTCACGTGATCAGGGCCTGCTGAACTGCGTGATTCCTGCCGGCTCATCTGCATGACAATTGCCATCTGAGTTGCGTGATTCCTGTCGGCTCATCTGCTTGACAATTGCCAGCTGAGCTGCGTGATTCCTGCCTGGTCACGTGCTTGATTATTGCCAGTTGAGCAGCATGATTCGTCACTGCTGAGCTCCATGGTTATTGCCTGCTGATTGCGTGGTTCGTGTCTGCTCAGCTCTTTGAGTATCGCCTCCTGAGGTCCCTGTTCAGTCGCCACCTGCCGGGGACCAGCCCCAACTGATCCAGGGTATTCGAAGGAGAGATGGCCTAGGCGACTATTTATATGCTAATCAGAGATGTCAAGAATAAAAGTATGAGGAGAGCTCAGTAGGAAAATTCGGTGGAGAAAAGAGACTGAGTAGCTTGGTTTACGCGGAAGACCAATCAAACTTCAAGACAAGAAGTTTGCACCACTTACGTGGGCCGCAGGCGCCCTCTCGAATAGCGAAATGTGCCTCACCCTAGACACCTTCTCGAGTGGGTCTTAGCAGCCCAGGCATAATTAGTAAGCGTGGTGGGTTCCGCGCTCCAGATGGAGACACAGCTGGAAGTTAAAGGGAAGAATGACAAGGAACTTTATGAATTGGAGCTGTAAGTTAACTCTTTGACAGAGAGAGCGACATGGTGGTGGGGGACAGCCCCCAGTGAAATCAGAATTGAGAGCACAAAGCAATACAGTAGACAGACTCCGGTTTTTTTTGGGGGGAGATGCTCGGGAATATCCGGGTGGACTCCTGAGGCTCGATCCCGCATTTGCGTATGCCGAGCCTCCTTCCTCATGACCTTTGTCCAGAGTGGAATGCCTCCCCGGCTCCCGGCACATGATCAGTGCATGCTCAGTCACGATATCAGTGCCTGCTCAGCCACGTGATCACTGACGGCACAGTCACGTGATCAGCGCCTCTCAGTCACGTGATCACCGTATGATAAACACGTGATCAGTGAACGACCAGCCACGTGATCACTGCATGCGCAGTCAGGTGGTCTGTTCCTGATCAGCCACCTGATCAGTGCGTGCACAGTCCCCTGATCAGCGCCTGTCAGTCACTGATCACAGCCTGATAAACACGTGCTCAGTGCCCGAACAGCCACGTCATCAGTGCATGCGCAGTCACGTGATCAGTGCATGATAGCCACGTGATCAGTGCGTGCACAGTCCCATGATCAGCGCCTGTCAGTCACTGATCATTGCCTGATAAACACGTGATCAGTGCATGATGAGCCATGTGATCAGTGCCTGATCAGTCACGTCATCAGTGCATGATAGTCACGTGATCAGTTCATGCTCAGTCACGTGATCTGGACTTGATCAGCCACGTGATCAGTGCCTGCAGAGTCACGGGATCAGGGCCTGCTGAGCTGCGTGATTCCTGCCGGCTCATCTGCATGACAATTGCCATCTGAGCTGCGTGTTTCCTGTCGGCTCATCTGCTTGACAATGCCAGCTGAGCTGCGTGATTCCTGCCTGGGCACGTGCTTGATTATTGCCAGTTGAGCAGCATGATTCGTCACTGCTGAGCTCCATGCTTATTGCATGCTGATTGCGTGGTTCGTGTCTGCTCAGCCCTTTGAGTATTGCCTCCTGAGGTCCCTGTTCGATCGCCACCTGCCGGGGACCAGCCCCAACTGATCCAGGGTATTCGAAGGAGAGATGGCCTAGGCGACTATTTATATGCTAATCAGAGATGTCAAGAATAATAGTATGAGGAGAGCTCAGTAGGAAAATTCGGTGGAGAAAAGAGACTGAGGAGCTTGGTTTACGCGGAAGACCAATCAAACTTCAAGACAAGAAGTTTGCACCACTTACGTAGGCCGCAGGCGCCCTCTCGAATAGCGAAAGGTGCCTCACCCTAAACACCTTCTCGAGTGGGTCTTTGCAGCCCAGGCATAATTAGTAAGCGTGGTGGGTTCCGCGCTCCAGATGGAGACTCAGCTGGAAGTTAAAGGGAAGAATGACAAGGAACTTTATGAATTGGAGCTGTAAGTTAACTCTTTGACAGAGACAGCGAGATGGTGGTGGGGGACAGCCCCCAGTGAAATCAGAGGTGAGAGCACAAAGCAATACAGTAGGCAGACTCTGTTTTTTTTGGGGGGGAGATGCTCGAGAATATCCGGGTGGACTCCTGAGGCTCGATCCCGCATTTGCGTATGCCGAGCCTCCTTCCTCATGACTTTTGTCCAGAGTGGAATGCCTCCCCGTCTCCCGGCACATGATCAGTGCATGCTCAGTCATGATATCAGTGCCTGCTCAGCCACGTGATCACTGACGGCACAGTCACGTGATCAGCGCCTCTCAGTCACGTGATCACCGTATGATAAACACGTCATCAGTGAACGACCAGCCACGTGATCACTGCATGCGCAGTCAGGTGGTCAGTTCCTGATCAGCCACCTGATCAGTGCGTGCACAGTCCCCTGATCAGCGCCTGTCAGTCACTGATCACTGCCTGATAAACACGTGATCAGTGCATGATGAGCCATGTGATCAGTGCCTGATCAGCCACGTCATCAGTGCATGCGCAGTCACGTCATCAGGGCATGATAGCCACGTGATCAGTGCATGCTCAGTCACGTGATCTGGACTTGATCAGCCACGTGATCAGTGCCTGCAGAGTCACGTGATCAGGGCCTGCTGAGCTGCGTGATTGCTGCCGGATCATCTGCATGACAATTGCCATCTGAGCTGCGTGACTCCTGTCGGCTCATCTGTTTGACAATTGCCATCTGAGCTGCGTGATTCCTGTCGGCTCATCTGTTTGACAATTGCCAGCTGAGCTGCGTGATTCCTGCCTGGTCACGAGCTTGATTATTGCCAGTTGAGCAGCATGATTCGTCACTGCTGAGCTCCATGCTTATTGCCTGCTGATTGCGCGGTTCGTGTCTGCTCAGCTCTTTGAGTATTGCCTCCTGAGGTCCCTGTTCGGTCGCCTCCTGCCGGGGACCAGCCCCAACTGATCCAGGGTATTCGAAGGAGAGATGGCCTAGGCGACTATTTATATGCTAATCAGAGATGTCAAGAATAATAGTATGAGGAGAGCTCAGTAGGAAAATTCGGTGGAGAAAAGAGACTGAGTAGCTTGGTTTACGCGGAAGACCAATCAAACTTCAAGACAAGAAGTTTGCACCACTTACGTAGGCCGCAGGCGCCCTCTCGAATAGCGAAAGGTGCCTCACCCTAGACACCTTCTCGAGTGGGTCTTAGCAGCCCAGGCATAATTAGTAAGCGTGGTGGGTTCCGCGCTGCAGATGGAGACTCAGCTGGAAGGTAAAGGGAAGAATGACAAGGAACTTTATGAATTGGAGCTGTAATTTAACTCTTTGACAGAGAGAGCGAGATGGTGGTGGGGGACAGCCCCCAGTGAAATCCGAGGTGAGAGCACAAAGCAATACAGTAGACAGACTCTGGTTTTTTTGGGGGGGAGATGCTCGAGAATATCCGGGTGGACTCCTGAGGCTCGATCCCGCATTTGCGTATGCCGAGCCTCCTTCCTCATGACCTTTGTCCAGAGTGGAATGCCTCCCTGGCTCCCGGCACATGATCAGTGCATGCTCAGTCACGATATCAGTGCCTGCTCAGCCACGTGATCACTGACGGCACAGTCACGTGATCAGCGCCTCTCAGTCCCGTGATCACCGTATGATAAACACGTGATCAGTGAACGACCAGCCACGTGATCACTGCATGCGCAGTCAGGTGGTCAGTTCCTGATCAGCCACCTGATCAGTGCGTGCACAGTCCCCTGATCAGCGCCTGTCAGTCACTGATCACTGCCTGATAAACACGTGATCAGTGCCCGAACAGTCACGTCATCAGTGCATGCGCAGTCACGTGATCAGTGCATGCGCAGTCACGTCATCAGGGCATGATAGCCACGTGATCAGTGCATGCTCAGTCACGTGATCTATACTTGATCAGCCACGTGATCAGTGCCTGCAGAGTCACGTGATCAGGGCCTGCTGAGTTGCGTGAATCCTGTCGGCTCATCTGCTTGACAATTGCCAGCTGAGCTCCGTGATTCCTGCCTGGGCACCTGCTTGATTATTGCCAGTTGAGCAGCATGATTCGTCACTGCTGAGCTCCATGCTTATTGCCTGCTGATTGCGTGGTTCGTGTCTGCTCAACTCTTTGAGTATCGCCTCCTGAGGTCCCTGTTCGGTCGCCACCTGCCGTGGACCAGCCCCAACTGATCCAGGGTATTCGAAGGAGAGATGGCCTAGGCGACTATTTATATGCTATTCAGAGATGTCAAGAATAATAGTATGAGGAGAGCTCAGCAGGAAAATTCGGTGGAGAAAAGAGACTGAGTAGCTTGGTTTACGCGGAAGACCAATCAAATTTCAAGACAAGAAGTTTGCACCACTTACGTAGGCCGCAGGCGCCCTCTCGAATAGCGAAAGGTGCCTCACCCTAGACATCTTCTCGAGTGGGTCTTAGCAGCCCAGGCATAATTAGTAAGCGTGGTGGGTTCTGCGCTCCAGATGGAGACTCAGCTGGAAGTTAAAGGGAAGAATGACAAGGAACTTTATGAATTGGAGCTGTAAGTTAACTCTTTGACAGAGAGAGCGAGATGGTGGTGGGGGACAGCCCCCAGTGAAATCCGAGGTGAGAGCACAAAGCAATACAGTAGGCAGACTCTGGTTTTTTTGGGGGGGAGATGCTCGAGAATATCCGGGTGGACTCCTGAGGCTCGATCCCGCATTTGCGTATGCCGAGCCTCCTTCCTCATGACCTTTGTCCAGAGTGGAATGCCTCCCGGCTCCCGGCACATGATCAGTGCATGCTCAGTCACGATATCAGTGCCTGCTCAGCCACGTGATCACTGACGGCACAGTCACGTGATCAGCGCCTCTCAGTCACGTGATCACCGTATGATAAACACGTGATCAGTGAACGACCAGCCACGTGATCACTGCATGCTCGGTCAGGTGGTCAGTTCCTGATCAGCCACCTGATCAGTGCGTGCACAGTCCCCTGATCAGCGCCTGTCAGTCACTGATCAATGCCTGATAAACACGTGATCAATGCCCGAACAGCCACGTCATCAGTGCATGCGCAGTCACGTGATCAGTGCATGATAGCCACGTGATCAGTGCGTGCACAGTCCCATGATCAGCGCCTGTCAGTCACTGATCATTGCCTGATAAACACGTGATCAGTGCTTGATGAGCCATGTGATCAATGCCTGATCAGCCACGTCATCAGTGCATGCGCAGTCACCTCATCAGTGCATGATAGCCACGTGATCAGTGCCTGCAGAGTCACGTGATCAGGGCCTGCTGAACTGCGTGATTCCTGCCGGCTCATCTGCATGACAATTGCCATCTGAGTTGCGTGATTCCTGTCGGCTCATCTGCTTGACAATTGTCAGCTGAGCTGCGTGATTCCTGCCTGGTCACGTGCTTGATTATTGCCAGTTGAGCAGCATGATTCGTCACTGCTGAGCTCCATGGTTATTGCCTCCTGATTGCGTGGTTCGTGTCTGCTCAGCTCTTTGAGTATCGCCTCCTGAGGTCCCTGTTCATTTGCCACCTGCCGGGGACCAGCCCCAACTGATCCAGTGTATTCGAAGGAGAGATGGCCTAGGCGACTATTTATATGCTAATCAGAGATGTCAAGAATAAAAGTATGAGGAGAGCTCAGTAGGAAAATTCGGTGGAGAAAAGAGACTGAGTAGCTTGGTTTACGCAGAAGACCAATCAAACTTCAAGACAAGAAGTTTGCACCACTTACGTAGGCCGCAGGTGCCCTCTCGAATAGCGAAATGTGCCTCATCCTAGACACCTTCTCGAGTGGGTCTTAGCAGCCCAGGCATAATTAGTAAGCATGCTGGGTTCCGCGCTCCAGATGGAGACACAGCTGGAAGTTAAAGGGAAGAATGACAAGGAACTTTATGAATTGGAGCTGTAAGTTAACTCTTTGACAGAGAGAGCGACAAGGTGGTGGGGGACAGCCCCCAGTGAAATCAGAGGTGAGAGCACAAAGCAATACAGTAGACAGACTCTGGTTTTTTTGGGGGGGAGATGCTCGAGAATATCCGGGTGGACTCCTGAGGCTCGATCCCGCATTTGCGTATGCCGAGCCTCCTTCCTCATGACCTTTGTCCAGAGTGGAATGCCTCCCCGGCTCCCGGCACATGATCAGTGCATGCTCAGTCACGATATCAGTGCCTGCTCAGCCACGTGATCACTGACGGCACAGTCACGTGATCAGCGCCTCTCAGTCCCGTGATCACCGTATGATAAACACGTGATCAGTGAACGACCAGCCACGTGATCACTGCATGCGCAGTAAGGTGGTCAGTTCCTGATCAGCCACCTGATCAGTGCGTGCACAGTCCCCTGATCAGCGCCTGTCAGTCACTGATCACTGCCTGATAAACACGTGATCAGTGCCCGAACAGCCACGTCATCAGTGCATGCGCAGTCACGTGATCAGTGCATGATAGCCACGTGATCAGTGCATGCACAGTCCCATGATCAGCGCCTGTCAGTCACTGATCATTGCCTGATAAACACGTGATCAGTGCATGATGAGCCATGTGATCAGTGCCTGATCAGTCACGTCATCAGTGCATGATAGCCACGTGATCAGTGCATGCTCAGTCACGTGATCTGTACTTCATCAGCCACGTGATCAGTGCCTGCAGAGTCACGTGATCAGGGCCTGCTGAGCTGCGTGATTCCTGCCGGCTCATCTGCATGACAATTGCCATCTGAGCTGCGTGATTCCTGTCGGCTCATCTGCTTGACAATTGCCAGCTGAGCTGCGTGATTCCTGCCTGGGCACCTGCTTGATTATTGCCAGTTGAGCAGCATGATTCGTCACTGCTGAGCTCCATGCTTATTGCCTGCTGATTGCGTGGTTCGTGTCTGCTCAGCCCTTTGAGTATCGCCTCCTGAGGTCCCTGTTCGGTCGCCACCTGCCGGGGACCAGCCCCAACTGATCCAGGGTATTCGAAGGAGAGATGGCCTAGGCGACTATTTATATGCTAATCAGAGATGTCAAGAATAATAGTATGAGGAGAGCTCAGTAGGAAAATTCGGTGGAGAAAAGAGACTGAGGAGCTTGGTTTACGCGGAAGACCAATCAAACTTCAAGACAAGAAGTTTGCACCACTTACGTAGGCCGCAGGCGCCCTCTCGAATAGCGAAAGGTGCCTCACCCTAAACACCTTCTCGAGTGGGTCTTTGCAGCCCAGGCATAATTAGTAAGCGTGGTGGGTTCCGCGCTCCAGATGGAGACTCAGCTGGAAGTTAAAGGGAAGAATGACAAGGAACTTTATGAATTGGAGCTGTAAGTTAACTCTTTGACAGAGACAGCGAGATGGTGGTGGGGGACAGCCCCCAGTGAAATCAGAGGTGAGAGCACAAAGCAATACAGTAGGCAGACTCTGGTTTTTTTGGGGGGGAAATGCTCGAGAATATCCGGGTGGACTCCTGAGGCTCGATCCCGCATTTGCGTATGCCGAGCCTCCTTCCTCATGACTTTTGTCCAGAGTGGAATGCCTCCCCGTCTCCCGGCACATGATCAGTGCATGCTCAGTCATGATATCAGTGCCTGCTCAGCCACGTGATCACTGACGGCACAGTCACGTGATCAGCGCCTCTCAGTCACGTGATCACCGTATGATAAACACGTCATCAGTGAACGACCAGCCACGTGATCACTGCATGCGCAGTCAGGTGGTCAGTTCCTGATCAGCCACCTGATCAGTGCGTGCACAGTCCCCTGATCAGCGCCTGTCAGTCACTGATCACTGCCTGATAAACACGTGATCAGTGCCCGAACAGCCACGTCATCAGTGCATGCGCAGTCACGTGATCAGTGCATGATAGCCACGTGATCAGTGCGTGCACAGTCCCATGATCAGCGCCTGTCAGTCACTGATCATTGCCTGATAAACACGTGATCAGTGCATGATGAGCCATGTGATCAGTGCCTGATCAGTCACGTCATCAGTGCATGATAGCCACGTGATCAGTGCATGCTCAGTCACGTGATCTGTACTTGATCAGCCACGTGATCAGTGCCTGGGGAGTCACGTGGTCAGGGCCTGCTGAGCTGCGTGATTCCTGCCGGCTCATCTGCATGACAATTGCCATCTGAGCTGCGTGATTCCTGTCGGCTCATCTGCTTGACAATTGCCAGCTGAGCTGCGTGATTCCTGCCTGGGCACCTGCTTGATTATTGCCAGTTGAGCAGCATGATTCGTCACTGCTGTGCTCCATGCTTATTGCCTGCTGATTGCGTGGTTCGTGTCTGCTCAGCTCTTTGAGTATCGCCTCCTGAGGTCCCTGTTCGGTCGCCACCTGCCGGGGACCAGCCCCAACTGATCCAGGGTATTCCAAGGAGAGATGGCCTAGGCGACTATTTATATGCTTATCAGAGATGTCAAGAATAATAGTATGAGGAGAGCTCAGTAGGAAAATTCGGTGGAGAAAAGAGACTGAGGAGCTTGGTTTACGCGGAAGACCAATCAAACTTCAAGACAAGAAGTTTGCACCACGTACGTAGGCCGCAGGCGCCCTCTCGAATAGCGAAAGGTGCCTCACCCTAAACACCTTCTCGAGTGGGTCTTAGCAGCCCAGGCATAATTAGTAAGCGTGGTGGGTTCCCCGCTCCAGATGGAGACTCAGCTGGAAGTTAAAGGGAAGAATGACAAGGAACTTTATGAATTGGAGCTGTAAGTTAACTCTTTGACAGAGAGAGCGAGATGGTGGTGGGGGACAGCCCCCAGTGAAATCCGAGGTGAGAGCACAAAGCAATACAGTAGGCAGACTCTGGTTTTTTTGGGGGGGAGATGCTCGAGAATATCCGGGTGGACTCCTGAGGCTCGATCCCGCATTTGCGTATGCCGAGCCTCCTTCCTCATGACCTTTGTCCAGAGTGGAATGCGTCCCCGGCTCCCGGCACATGATCAGTGCATGCTCAGTCACGATATCAGTGCCTGCTCAGCCACGTAATCACTGACGGCACAGTCACGTGATCAGCGCCTCTCAGTCACGTGATCACCGTATGATAAACACGTGATCAGTGAACGACCAGCCACGTGATCACTGCATGCGCGGTCAGCTGGTCAGTTCCTGATCAGTCACCTGATCAGTGCGTGCACAGTCCCCTGATCAGCGCCTGTCAGTCACTGATCACTGCCTGATAAACACGTGATCAGTGCCCGAACAGTCACGTCATCAGTGCATGCGCAGTCACGTGATCAGTGCATGATAGCCACGTGATCAGTGCGTGCACAGTCCCATGATCAGCGCCTGTCAGTCACTGATCATTGCCTGAGAAACACGTGATCAGTGCATGATGAGCCATGTGATCAGTGCCTGATCAGCCACGTCATCAGTGCATGCGCAGTCACCTCATCAGGGCATGATAGCCACGTGATCAGTGCATGCTCAGTCACGTGATCTGTACTTGATCAGCCACGTGATCAGTGCCTGCAGAGTCATGTGCTCAGGGCCTGATGAGCTGCGTGATTCCTGCCGGCTCATCTGCTTGACAATTGCCAGCTGAGCTGCGTGATTCCTGCCTGGTCACGTGCTTGATTATTGCCAGTTGAGCAGCATGATTCGTCACTGCTGAGCTCCATGCTTATTGCCTTCTGATTGCGTGGTTCGTGTCTGTTCAGCTCTTTGAGTATCGCCTCCTGAGGTCCCTGTTCGGTCGCCAAATGCCGGGCCCAGCCCCAACTGATCCAGGGTATTCGAAGGAGAGATGACCTAGGCCACTATTTATATGCTAATCAGAGATGTGAAGAATAATAGTATGAGGAGAGCTCAGTAGGAAAATTCGGTGGAGAAAAGAGACTGAGTAGCTTGGTTTACGCGGAAGACCAATCAAACTTCAAGACAAGAAGTTTGCACCACTTACGTAGGCCGCAGGCGCCCTCTCGAGTAGCGAAAGGTGCCTCACACTAGACACCTTCTCGAGTGGGTCTTAGCAGCCCAGGCATAATTAGTAAGCGTGGTGGGTTCCGCGCTCCAGATGGAGACTCAGCTGGAAGTTAAAGGGAAGAATGACAAGGAACTTTATGAATTGGAGCTGTAAGTTAACTCTTTGACAGAGAGAGCGAGATGGTGGTGGGGGACAGCCCCCAGTGAAATCTGAGGTGAGAGCACAAAGCAATACAGTAGGCAGACTCTGGTTTTTTTGAGGGGGAGATGCTCGAGAATATCCGGGTGGACTCCTGAGGCTCGATCCCGCATTTGCGTATGCCGAGCCTCCTTCCTCATGACCTTTGTCCAGAGTGGAATGCGTCCCCGGCTCCCGGCACATGATCAGTGCATGCTCAGTCACGATATCAGTGCCTGCTCAGCCACGTAATCACTGACGGCACAGTCACGTGATCAGCGCCTCTCAGTCACGTGATCACCGTATGATAAACACGTGATCAGTGAACGACCAGCCACGTGATCACTGCATGCGCGGTCAGCTGGTCAGTTCCTGATCAGCCACCTGATCAGTGCGTGCACAGTCCCCTGATCAGCGCCTGTCAGTCACTGATCACTGCCTGATAAACACGTGATCAGTGCCCGAACAGTCACGTCATCAGTGCATGCGCAGTCACGTGATCAGTGCATGATAGTCACGTGATCAGTGCATGCACAGTACCATGATCAGCGCCTGTCAGTCACTGATCATTGCCTGAGAAACACGTGATCAGTGCATGATGAGCCATGTGATCAGTGTCTGATCAGCCACGTCATCAGTGCATGCACAGTCACGTCATCAGGGCATGATAGCCACGTGATCAGTGCATGCTCAGTCACGTGATCTGTACTTGATCAGCCACGTGATCAGTGCCTGCAGAGTCATGTGCTCAGGGCCTGCTGAGCTGCGTGATTCCTGCCGGCTCATCTGCTTGACAATTGCCAGCTGAGCTGCGTGATTCCTGCCTGGTCACGTGCTTGATTATTGCCAGTTGAGCAGCATGATTCGTCACTGCTGAGCTCCATGCTTATTGCCTTCTGATTGCGTGGTTCGTGTCTGTTCAGCTCTTTGAGTATCGCCTCCTGAGGTCCCTGTTCGGTCGCCAAATGCCGGGCCCAGCCCCAACTGATCCAGGGTATTCGAAGGAGAGATGACCTAGGCCACTATTTATATGCTAATCAGAGATGTGAAGAATAATAGTATGAGGAGAGCTCAGTAGGAAAATTCGGTGGAGAAAAGAGACTGAGTAGCTTGGTTTACGCGGAAGACCAATCAAACTTCAAGACAAGAAGTTTGCACCACTTACGTAGGCCGCAGGCGCCCTCTCGAGTAGCGAAAGGTGCCTCACACTAGACACCTTCTCGAGTGGGTCTTAGCAGCCCAGGCATAATTAGTAAGCGTGGTGGGTTCCGCGCTCCAGATGGAGACTCAGCTGGAAGTTAAAGGGAAGAATGACAAGGAACTTTATGAATTGGAGCTGTAAGTTAACTCTTTGACAGAGAGAGCGAGATGGTGGTGGGGGACAGCCCCCAGTGAAATCCGAGGTGAGAGCACAAAGCAATACAGTAGGCAGACTCTGGTTTTTTTGGGGGGGAGATGCTCGAGAATATCCGGGTGGACTCCTGAGGCTCGATCCCGCATTTGCGTATGCCGAGCCTCCTTCCTCATGACCTTTGTCCAGAGTGGAATGCGTCCCCGGCTCCCGGCACATGATCAGTGCATGCTCAGTCACGATATCAGTGCCTGCTCAGCCACGTAATCACTGACGGCACAGTCACGTGATCAGCGCCTCTCAGTCACGTGATCACCGTATGATAAACACGTGATCAGTGAACGACCAGCCACGTGATCACTGCATGCGCAGTCAGGTGGTCAGTTCCTGATCAGCCACCTGATCAGTGCGTGCACAGTCCCCTGATCAGCGCCTGTCAGTCACTGATCACTGCCTGATAAACACATGATCAGTGCCCGAACAGACACGTCATCAGTGCATGCGCAGTCACGTGATCAGTGCATGACAGTCACGTGATCAGTGCGTGCACAGTACCATGATCAGCGCCTGTCAGTCACTGATCATTGCCTGAGAAACACGTGATCAGTGCATGATGAGCCATGTGATCAGTGTCTGATCAGCCACGTCATCAGTGCATGCACAGTCACGTCATCAGGGCATGATAGCCACGTGATCAGTGCATGCTCAGTCACGTGATCTGTACTTGATCAGCCACGTGATCAGTGCCTGCAGAGTCATGTGCTCAGGGCCTGCTGAGCTGCGTGATTCCTGCCGGCTCATCTGCTTGACAATTGCCAGCTGAGCTGCGTGATTCCTGCCTGGTCACGTGCTTGATTATTGCCAGTTGAGCAGCATGATTCGTCACTGCTGAGCTCCATGCTTATTGCCTTCTGATTGCGTGGTTCGTGTCTGTTCAGCTCTTTGAGTATCGCCTCCTGAGGTCCCTGTTCGGTCGCCAACTGCCGGGCCCAGCCCCAACTGATCCAGGGTATTCGAAGGAGAGATGACCTAGGCCACTATTTATATGCTAATCAGAGATGTGAAGAATAATAGTATGAGGAGAGCTCAGTAGGAAAATTCGGTGGAGAAAAGAGACTGAGTAGCTTGGTTTACGCGGAAGACCAATCAAACGTCAAGACAAGAAGTTTGCACCACTTACGTAGGCCGCAGGCGCCCTCTCGAGTAGCGAAAGGTGCCTCACCCTAGACACCTTCTCGAGTGGGTCTTAGCAGCCCAGGCATAATTAGGAAGCGTGGTGGGTTCCGCGCTCCAGATGGAGACTCAGCTGGAAGTTAAAGGAAAGAATGACAAGGAACTTTATGAATTGGAGCTGTAAGTTAACTCTTTGACAGAGAGAGCGAGATGGTGGTGGGGGATAGCCCCCAGTGAAATCAGAGGTGAGAGCACAATGCAATACAGTAGGCAGACTCCGTTTTTTGGGGGGGGGAGATGCTCGAGAATATCCGGGTGGACTCCTGAGGCTCGATCCCGCATTTGCGTATGCCGAGCCTCCTTCCTCATGACCTTTGTCCAGAGTGGAATGCCTCTCCGGCTCCCGGCACATGATCAGTGCATGCTCAGTCACGATATCAGTGCCTGCTCAGCCACGTGATCACTGTCGGCACAGTCACGTGATCAGCGCCTCTCAGTCACGTGATCACCGTATGATAAACACGTCATCAGTGAACGACCTGCCACGTGATCACTGCATGCGAGGTCAGGTGGTCAGTTCCTGATCAGCCACCTGATCAGTGCGTGCACAGTCCCCTGATCAGCGCCTGTCAGTCACTGATCACTGCCTGATAAACACGTGATCAGTGCCCGAACAGCCACGTCATCAGTGCATGCGCAGTCACGTGATCAGTGCATGATAGCCACGTGATCAGTGCGTGCACAGTCCCATGATAAGCGCCTGTCCGTCGCTGATCATTGCCTGATAAACACGTGATCAGTGCATGATGAGCCATGTGATCAGTGCCTGATCAGCCACGTCATCAGTGCATGCGCAGTCACGTCATCAGGGCATGATAGCCACGTGATCAGTGCATGCTCAGTCATGTGATCTGGACTTGATCAGCCACGTGATCAGTGCCTGCAGAGTCACGTGATCAGGGCCTGCTGAGCTGCGTGATTGCTGCCGGATCATCTGCATGACAATTGCCATCTGAGCTGCGTGACTCCTGTCGGCTCATCTGTTTGACAATTGCCAGCTGAGCTGCGTGATTCCTGCCTGGTCACGAGCTTGATTATTGCCAGTTGAGCAGCATGATTCGTCACTGCTGAGCTCTATGCTTATTGCCTGCTGATTGCGCGGTTCGTGTCTGCTCAGCTCTTTGAGTATTGCTTCCTGAGGTCCCTGTTCGGTCGCCTCCTGCCGGGGACCAGCCCCAACTGATCCAGGGTATTCGAAGGAGAGATGGCCTAGGCGACTATTTATATGCTAATCAGAGATGTCAAGAATAATAGTATGAGGAGAGCTCAGTAGGAAAATTCGGTGGAGAAAAGAGACTGAGTAGCTTGGTTTACGCGGAAGACCAATCAAACTTCAAGACAAGAAGTTTGCACCACTTACGTAGGCCGCAGGCGCCCTCTCGAATAGCGAAAGGTGCCTCACCCTAGACACCTTCTCGAGTGGGTCTTAGCAGCCCAGGCATAATTAGTAAGCGTGGTGGGTTCCGCGCTGCAGATGGAGACTCAGCTGGAAGGTAAAGGGAAGAATGACAAGGAACTTTATGAATTGGAGCTGTAATTTAACTCTTTGACAGAGAGAGCGAGATGGTGGTGGGGGACAGCCCCCAGTGAAATCCGAGGTGAGAGCACAAAGCAATACAGTAGACAGACTCTGGTTTTTTTGGGGGGGAGATGCTCGAGAATATCCGGGTGGACTCCTGAGGCTCGATCCCGCATTTGCGTATGCCGAGCCTCCTTCCTCATGACCTGTGTCCAGAGTGGAATGCCTCCCTGGCTCCCGGCACATGATCAGTGCATGCTCAGTCACGATATCAGTGCCTGCTCAGCCACGTGATCACTGACGGCACAGTCACGTGATCAGCGCCTCTCAGTCCCGTGATCACCGTATGATAAACACGTGATCAGTGAACGACCAGCCACGTGATCACTGCATGCGCAGTCAGGTGGTCAGTTCCTGATCAGCCACCTGATCAGTGCGTGCACAGTCCCCTGATCAGCGCCTGTCAGTCACTGATCACTGCCTGATAAACACGTGATCAGTGCCCGAACAGTCACGTCATCAGTGCATGCGCAGTCACGTGATCAGTGCATGCGCAGTCACGTCATCAGGGCATGATAGCCACGTGATCAGTGCATGCTCAGTCACGTGATCTATACTTGATCAGCCACGTGATCAGTGCCTGCAGAGTCACGTGATCAGGGCCTGCTGAGCTGCGTGAATCCTGTCGGCTCATCTGCTTGACAATTGCCAGCTGAGCTCCGTGATTCCTGCCTGGGCACCTGCTTGATTATTGCCAGTTGAGCAGCATGATTCGTCACTGCTGAGCTCCATGCTTATTGCCTGCTGATTGCGTGGTTCGTGTCTGCTCAACTCTTTGAGTATCGCCTCCTGAGGTCCCTGTTCGGTCGCCACCTGCCGTGGACCAGCCCCAACTGATCCAGGGTATTCGAAGGAGAGATGGCCTAGGCGACTATTTATATGCTATTCAGAGATGTCAAGAATAATAGTATGAGAAGAGCTCAGCAGGAAAATTCGGTGGAGAAAAGAGACTGAGTAGCTTGGTTTACGCGGAAGACCAATCAAACTTCAAGACAAGAAGTTTGCACCACTTACGTAGGCCGCAGGCGCCCTCTCGAATAGCGAAAGGTGCCTCACCCTAGACATCTTCTCGAGTGGGTCTTAGCAGCCCAGGCATAATTAGTAAGCGTGGTGGGTTCTGCGCTCCAGATGGAGACTCAGCTGGAAGTTAAAGGGAAGAATGACAAGGAACTTTATGAATTGGAGCTGTAAGTTAACTCTTTGACAGAGAGAGCGAGATGGTGGTGGGGGACAGCCCCCAGTGAAATCCGAGGTGAGAGCACAAAGCAATACAGTAGGCAGACTCTGGTTTTTTTGGGGGGGAGATGCTCGAGAATATCCGGGTGGACTCCTGAGGCTCGATCCCGCATTTGCGTATGCCGAGCCTCCTTCCTCATGACCTTTGTCCAGAGTGGAATGCCTCCCCGGCTCCCGGCACATGATCAGTGCATGCTCAGTCACGATATCAGTGCCTGCTCAGCCACGTGATCACTGACGGCACAGTCACGTGATCAGCGCCTCTCAGTCACGTGATCACCGTATGATAAACACGTGATCAGTGAACGACCAGCCACGTGATCACTGCATGCTCGGTCAGGTGGTCAGTTCCTGATCAGCCACCTGATCAGTGCGTGCACAGTCCCCTGATCAGCGCCTGTCAGTCACTGATCAATGCCTGATAAACACGTGATCAATGCCCGAACAGCCACGTCATCAGTGCATGCGCAGTCACGTGATCAGTGCATGATAGCCACGTGATCAGTGCGTGCACAGTCCCATGATCAGCGCCTGTCAGTCACTGATCATTGCCTGATAAACACGTGATCAGTGCTTGATGAGCCATGTGATCAATGCCTGATCAGCCACGTCATCAGTGCATGCGCAGTCACCTCATCAGTGCATGATAGCCACGTGATCAGTGCCTGCAGAGTCACGTGATCAGGGCCTGCTGAACTGCGTGATTCCTGCCGGCTCATCTGCATGACAATTGCCATCTGAGCTGCGTGATTCCTGTCGGCTCATCTGCTTGACAATTGTCAGCTGAGCTGCGTGATTCCTGCCTGGTCACGTGCTTGATTATTGCCAGTTGAGCAGCATGATTCGTCACTGCTGAGCTCCATGCTTATTGCCTCCTGATTGCGTGGTTCGTGTCTGCTCAGCTCTTTGAGTATCGCCTCCTGAGGTCCCTGTTCATTTGCCACCTGCCGGGGACCAGCCCCAACTGATCCAGTGTATTCGAAGGAGAGATGGCCTAGGCGACTATTTATATGCTAATCAGAGATGTCAAGAATAAAAGTATGAGGAGAGCTCAGTAGGAAAATTCGGTGGAGAAAAGAGACTGAGTAACTTGGTTTACGCAGAAGACCAATCAAACTTCAAGACAAGAAGTTTGCACCACTTACGTAGGCCGCAGGCGCCCTCTCGAATAGCGAAATGTGCCTCATCCTAGACACCTTCTCGAGTGGGTCTTAGCAGCCCAGGCATAATTAGTAAGCATGCTGGGTTCCGCGCTCCAGATGGAGACTCAGCTGGAAGTTAAAGGGAAGAATGACAAGGAACTTTATGAATTGGAGCTGTAAGTTAACTCTTTGACAGAGAGAGCGACAAGGTGGTGGGGGCCAGCCCCCAGTGAAATCAGAGGTGAGAGCACAAAGCAATACAGTAGACAGACTCTGGTTTTTTTGGGGGGGAGATGCTCGAGAATATCCGGGTGGACTCCTGAGGCTCGATCCCGCATTTGCATATGCCGAGCCTCCTTCCTCATGACCTTTGTCCAGAGTGGAATGCCTCCCCGGCTCCCGGCACATGATCAGTGCATGCTCAGTCACGATATCAGTGCCTGCTCAGCCACGTGATCACTGACGGCACAGTCACGTGATCAGCGCCTCTCAGTCCCGTGATCACCGTATGATAAACACGTGATCAGTGAACGACCAGCCACGTGATCACTGCATGCGCAGTCAGGTGGTCAGTTCCTGATCAGCCACCTGATCAGTGCGTGCACAGTCCCCTGATCAGCGCCTGTCAGTCACTGATCACTGCCTGATAAACTCGTGATCAGTGCCCGAACAGCCACGTCATCAGTGCATGCGCAGTCACGTGATCAGTGCATGATAGCCACGTGATCAGTGCGTGCACAATCCCATGATCAGCGCCTGTCAGTCACTGATCATTGCCTGATAAACACGTGATCAGTGCATGATGAGCCATGTGATCAGTGCCTGATCAGTCACGTCATCAGTGCATGATAGCCACGTGATCAGTGCATGCTCAGTCACGTGATCTGTACTTGATCAGCCACGTGATCAGTGCCTGCAGAGTCACGTGATCAGGGCCTGCTGAGCTGCGTGATTCCTGCCGGCTCATCTGCATGACAATTGCCATCTGAGCTGCGTGATTCCTGTCGGCTCATCTGCTTGACAATTGCCAGCTGAGCTGCGTGATTCCTGCCTGGGCACCTGCTTGATTATTGCCAGTTGAGCAGCATGATTCGTCACTGCTGAGCTCCATGCTTATTGCCTGCTGATTGCGTGGTTCGTGTCTGCTCAGCTCTTTGAGTATCGCCTCCTGAGGTCCCTGTTCGGTCGCCACCTGCCGGGGACCAGCCCCAACTGATCCAGGGTATTCGAAGGAGAGATGGCCTAGGCGACTATTTATATGCTAATCAGAGATGTCAAGAATAATAGTATGAGGAGAGCTCAGTAGGAAAATTCGGTGGAGAAAAGAGACTGAGGAGCTTGGTTTACGCGGAAGACCAATCAAACTTCAAGACAAGAAGTTTGCACCACTTACGTAGGCCGCAGGCGCCCTCTCGAATATCGAAAGGTGCCTCACCCTAAACACCTTCTCGAGTGGGTCTTTGCAGCCCAGGCATAATTAGTAAGCGTGGTGGGTTCCCCGCTCCAGATGGAGACTCAGCTGGAAGTTAAAGGGAAGAATGACAAGGAACTTTATGAATTGGAGCTGTAAGTTAACTCTTTGACAGAGACAGCGAGATGGTGGTGGGGGACAGCCCCCAGTGAAATCAGAGGTGAGAGCACAAAGCAATACAGTAGGCAGACTCTGGTTTTTTTGGGGGGGAAATGCTCGAGAATATCCGGGTGGACTCCTGAGGCTCGATCCCGCATTTGCGTATGTCGAGCCTCCTTCCTCATGACTTTTGTCCAGAGTGGAATGCCTCCCCGTCTCCCGGCACATGATCAGTGCATGCTCAGTCATGATATCAGTGCCTGCTCAGCCACGTGATCACTGACGGCACAGTCACGTGATCAGCGCCTCTCAGTCACGTGATCACCGTATGATAAACACGTCATCAGTGAACGACCAGCCACGTGATCACTGCATGCGCAGTCAGGTGGTCAGTTCCTGATCAGCCACCTGATCAGTGCGTGCACAGTCCCCTGATCAGCGCCTGTCAGTCACTGATCACTGCCTGATAAACACGTGATCAGTGCTTGATGAGCCATGTGATCAATGCCTGATCAGCCACGTCATCAGTGCATGCACAGTCACCTAATCAGTGCATGAGAGCCCCGTGATCAGTGCCTGCAGAGTCACGTGATCTGGGCCTGCTGAACTGCGTGATTCCTGCCGGCTCATCTGCATGACAATTGCCATCTGAGCTGCGTGATTCCTGTCGGCTCATCTGCTTGACAATTGCCAGCTGAGCTGCGTGATTCCTGCCTGGGCACCTGCTTGATTATTGCCAGTTGAGCAGCATGATTCGTCACTGCTGAGCTCCATGCTTATTGCCTCCTGATTGCGTGGTTCGTGTCTGCTCAGCTCTTTGAGTATCGCCTCCTGAGGTCCCTGTTCATTTGCCACCTGCCGGGGACCAGCCCCAACTGATCCAGTGTATTCGAAGGAGAGATGGCCTAGGCGACTATTTATATGCTAATCAGAGATGTCAAGAATAAAAGTATGAGGAGAGCTCAGTAGGAAAATTCGGTGGAGAAAAGAGACTGAGTAGCTTGGTTTACGCAGAAGACCAATCAAACTTCAAGACAAGAAGTTTGCACCACTTACGTAGGCCGCAGGCGCCCTCTCGAATAGCGAAATGTGCCTCATCCTAGACACCTTCTCGAGTGGGTCTTAGCAGCCCAGGCATAATTAGTAAGCATGCTGGGTTCCGCGCTCCAGATGGAGACTCAGCTGGAAGTTAAAGGGAAGAATGACAAGGAACTTTATGAATTGGAGCTGTAAGTTAACTCTTTGACAGAGAGAGCGACAAGGTGGTGGGGGACAGCACCCAGTGAAATCAGAGGTGAGAGCACAAAGCAATACAGTAGGCAGACTCTGGTTTTTTGGGGGGGGGAGATGCTCGAGAATATCCGGGTGGACTCCTGAGGCTCGATCCCGCATTTGCGTATGCCGAGCCTCCTTCCTCTTGACCTTTGTCCAGAGTGGAATGCCTCTCCGGCTCCCGGCACATGATCAGTGCATGCTCAGTCACGATATCAGTGCCTGCTCAGCCACGTGATCACTGACGGCACAGTCACGTGATCAGCGCCTCTCAGTCACGTGATCACCGTATGATAAACACGTGATCAGTGAACGACCAGCCACGTGATCACTGCACGAGAGGTCAGGTGGTCAGTTCCTGATCAGCCACCTGATCAGTGCGTGCACAGTCCCCTGATCAGCGCCTGTCAGTCACTGATCACTGCCTGATAAACACGTGATCAGTGCCCGAACAGCCACGTCATCAGTGCATGCGCAGTCACGTGATCAGTGCATGATAGCCACGTGATCAGTGCGTGCACAGTCCCATGATCAGCGCCTGTCAGTCACTGATCATTGCCTGATAAACACGTGATCAGTGCATGATGAGCCATGTGATCAGTGCCTGATCAGTCACGTCATCAGTGCATGATAGCCACGTGTTCAGTGCATGCTCAGTCACATGATCTGTACTTGATCAGCCACATGATCAGTGCCTGCAGAGTCACGTGATCAGGGCCTGCTGAGCTGCGTGATTCCTGCCGGCTCATCTGCATGACAATTGCCATCTGAGCTGCGTGATTCCTGTCAGCTCATCTGCTTGACAATTGCCAGCTGAGCTGCGTGATTCCTGCCTGGGCACCTGCTTGATTATTGCCAGTTGAGCAGCATGATTCGTCACTGCTGAGCTCCATGCTTATTGCCTGCTGATTGCGTGGTTCGTGTCTGCTCAGCTCTTTGAGTATCGCCTCCTGAGGTCCCTGTTCGGTCGCCACCAGCCGGGGACCAGCCCCAACTGATCCAGGGTATTCGAAGGAGAGATGGCCTAGGCAACTATTTATATGCTAATCAGAGATGTCAAGAATAAGAGTATGAGGAGAGCTCAGTAGGAAAATTCGGTGGAGAAAAGAGACTGAGTAGATTGGTTTACGCGGAAGACCAATCAAACTTCAAGACAAGAAGTTTGCACCACTTACGTAGGCCGCAGGCGCCCTCTCGAATAGCGAAATGTGCCTCATCCTAGACACCTTCTCGAGTGGGTCTTAGCAGCCCAGGCATAATTAGTAATCGTGGTGGGTTCCCCGCTCCAGATGGAGACTCAGCTGGAAGTTAAAGGGAAGAATGACAAGGAACTTTATGAATTGGAGCTGTAAGTTAACTCTTTGACAGAGAGAGCGAGATGGTGGTGGGGGACAGCCCCCAGTGAAATCAGAGGTGAGAGCACAAAGCAATACAGTAGGCAGACTCTGGTTTTTTTGGGGGGGAGATGCTCGAGATTATCCGGGTGGACTCCTGAGCCTCGATCCCGCATTTGCGTATGCCGAGCCTCCTTCCTCATGGCCTTTGTCCAGAGTGGAATGCCTCCCCGGCTCCCGGCACATGATCAGTGCATGCTCAGTCACGATATCAGTGCCTGCTCAGCCACGTGATCACTGACGGCACAGTCACGTGATCAGCGCCTCTCAGTCACGTGATCACCGTATGATAAACACGTGATCAGTGAACGACCAGCCACGTGATCACTGCATGCGCAGTCAGGTGGTCAGTTCCTGATCAGCCACCTGATCAGTGCGTGCACAGTCCCCTGATCAGCGCCTGTCAGTCACTGATCACTGCCTGATAAACACGTGATCAGTGCCCGAACAGCCACGTCATCAGTGCATGCGCAGTCACGTGATCAGTGCATGATAGCCACGTGATCAGTGCGTGCACAGTCCCATGATCAGCGCCTGTCAGTCACTGATCATTGCCTGATAAACACGTGATCAGTGCATGATGAGCCATGTGATCAGTGCCTGATCAGTCACGTCATCAGTGCATGATAGCCACGTGATCAGTGCATGCTCAGTCACGTGATCTGTACTTGATCAGCCACGTGATCAGTGCCTGGGGAGTCACGTGGTCAGGGCCTGCTGAGCTGCGTGATTCCTGCCGGCTCATCTGCATGACAATTGCCATCTGAGCTGCGTGATTTCTGTCGGCTCATCTGCTTGACAATTGCCAGCTGAGCTGCGTGATTCCTGCCTGGGCACCTGCTTGATTATTGCCAGTTGAGCAGCATGATTCGTCACTGCTGTGCTCCATGCTTATTGCCTGCTGATTGCGTGGTTCGTGTCTGCTCAGCTCTTTGAGTATCGCCTCCTGAGGTCCCTGTTCGGTCGCCACCTGCCGGGGACCAGCCCCAACTGATCCAGGGTATTCGAAGGAGAGATGGCCTAGGCGACTATTTATATGCTTATCAGAGATGTCAAGAATAATAGTATGAGGAGAGCTCAGTAGGAAAATTCGGTGGAGAAAAGAGACTGAGGAGCTTGGTTTACGCGGAAGACCAATCAAACTTCAAGACAAGAAGTTTGCACCACTTACGTAGGCCGCAGGCGCCCTCTCGAATAGCGAAAGGTGCCTCACCCTAGACACCTTCTCGAGTGGGTCTTAGCAGCCCAGGCATAATTAGTAAGCGTGGTGGGTTCCCCGCTCCAGATGGAGACTCAGCTGGAAGTTAAAGGGAAGAATGACAAGGAACTTTATGAATTGGAGCTGTAAGTTAACTCTTTGACAGAGAGAGCGAGATGGTGGTGGGGGACAGCCCCCAGTGAAATCAGAGGTGAGAGCACAAAGCAATACAGTAGGCAGACTCTGGTTTTTTTGGGGGGGAGATGCTCGAGAATATCCGGGTGGACTCCTGAGGCTCGATCCCGCATTTGCGTATGCCGAGCCTCCTTCCTCATGACTTTTGTCCAGAGTGGAATGCCTCCCCGGCTCCCGGCACATGATCAGTGCATGCTCAGTCACGATATCAGTGCCTGCTCAGCCACGTGATCACTGACGGCACAGTCACGTGATCAGCGCCTCTCAGTCACGTGATCACCGTATGATAAACACGTGATCAGTGAACCACCAGCCACGTGATCACTGCATGCGCAGTCAGGTGGTCAGTTCCTGATCAGCCACCTGATCAGTGCGTGCACAGTCCCCTGATCAGCGCCTGTCAGTCACTGATCACTGCCTGATAAACACGTGATCAGTGCATGATGAGCCATGTGATCAGTGCCTGATCAGTCACGTCATTAGTGCATGATAGCCACGTGATCAGTGCATGCTCAGTCACGTGATCTGTACTTGATCAGCCACGTGAACAGTGCCTGCAGAGTCACGTGATCAGGGCCTGCTGAGCTGGGTGATTCCTGTCGGCTCATCTGCTTGACAATTGCCAGCTGAGCTGCGTGATTCCTGCCTGGGCACCTGCTTGATTATTGCCAGTTGAGCAGCATGATTCGTCACTGCTGAGCTCCATGCTTATTGCCTTCTGATTGCGTGGTTCGTGTCTGCTCAATTCTTTGAGTATCGCCTCCTGAATCCCTGTTCGGTCTCCACCTGCTGGGGACCAGCCCCAACTGATCCAGTGTATTCGAAGGAGAGATGGCCTAGGCGACTATTTATATGCTAATCAGAGATGTCAAGAATAAAAGTATGAGGAGAGCTCAGTAGGAAAATTCGGTGGAGAAAAGAGACTGAGTAGCTTGGTTTACGCAGAAGACCAATCAAACTTCAAGACAAGAAGTTTGCACCACTTACGTAGGCCGCAGGCGCCCTCTCGAATAGCGAAATGTGCCTCATCCTAGACACCTTCTCGAGTGGGTCTTAGCAGCCCAGGCATAATTAGTAAGCATGCTGGGTTCCGCGCTCCAGATGGAGACTCAGCTGGAAGTTAAAGGGAAGAATGACAAGGAACTTTATGAATTGGAGCTGTAAGTTAACTCTTTGACAGAGAGAGCGACAAGGTGGTGGGGGACAGCCCCCAGTGAAATCAGAGGTGAGAGCACAAAGCAATACAGTAGGCAGACTCTGGTTTTTTTGGGGGGGAGATGCTTGAGAATATCCGGGTGGACTCCTGAGGCTCGATCCCGCATTTGCGTATGCCGAGCCTCCTTCCTCTTGACCTTTGTCCAGAGTGGAATGCCTCTCCGGCTCCCGGCACATGATCAGTGCATGCTCAGTCACGATATCAGTGCCTGCTCAGCCACGTGATCACTGACGGCACAGTCACGTGATCAGCGCCTCTCAGTCACGTGATCACCGTATGATAAACACGTGATCAGTGAACGACCAGCCACGTGATCACTGCACGAGAGGTCAGGTGGTCAGTTCCTGATCAGCCACCTGATCAGTGCGTGCACAGTCCCCTGATCAGCGCCTGTCAGTCACTGATCACTGCCTGATAAACACGTGATCAGTGCCCGAACAGCCACGTCATCAGTGCATGCGCAGTCACGTGATCAGTGCATGATAGCCAGGTGATCAGTGCGTGCACAGTCCCATGATCAGCGCCTGTCAGTCACTGATCATTGCCTGATAAACACGTGATCAGTGCATGATGAGCCATGTGATCAGTGCCTGATCAGTCACGTCATCAGTGCATGATAGCCACGTGATCAGTGCATGCTCAGTCACGTGATCTGTACTTGATCAGCCACATGATCAGTGCCTGCAGAGTCACGTGATCAGGGCCTGCTGAGCTGCGTGATTCCTGCCGGCTCATCTGCATGACAATTGCCATCTGAGCTGCGTGATTCCTGTCAGCTCATCTGCTTGACAATTGCCAGCTGAGCTGCGTGATTCCTGCCTGGGCACCTGCTTGATTATTGCCAGTTGAGCAGCATGATTCGTCACTGCTGAGCTCCATGCTTATTGCCTGCTGATTGCGTGGTTCGTGTCTGCTCAGCTCTTTGAGTATCGCCTCCTGAGGTCCCTGTTCGGTCGCCACCAGCCGGGGACCAGCCCCAACTGATCCAGGGTATTCGAAGGAGAGATGGCCTAGGCGACTATTTATATGCTAATCAGAGATGTCAAGAATAAGAGTATGAGGAGAGCTCAGTAGGAAAATTCGGTGGAGAAAAGGGACTGAGTAGCTTGGTTTACGCGGAAGACCAATCAAACTTCAAGACAAGAAGTTTGCACCACTTACGTAGGCCGCAGGCGCCCTCTCGAGTAGCGAAAGGTGCCTCACCCTAGACACCTTCTCGAGTGGGTCTTAGCAGCCCAGGCATAATTAGTAAGCGGGGTGGGTTCCGCGCTCCAGATGGAGACTCAGCTGGAAGTTAAAGGGAAGAATGACAAGGAACTTTATGAATTGGAGCTGTAAGTTAACTCTTTGACAGAGAGAGCGAGATGGTGGTGGGGGACAGCCCCCAGTGAAATCAGAGGTGAGAGCACAAAGCAATACAGTAGGCAGACTCTGGTTTTTTTGGGGGGGAGATGCTCGAGAATATCCGGGTGGACTCCTGAGGCTCGATCCCGCATTTGCGTATGCCGAGCCTCCTTCCTCATGACTTTTGTCCAGAGTGGAATGCCTCCCCGGCTCCCGGCACATGATCAGTGCATGCTCAGTCACGATATCAGTGCCTGCTCAGCCACGTGATCACTGACGGCACAGTCACGTGATCAGCGCCTCTCAGTCACGTGATCACCGTATGATAAACACGTGATCAGTGAACGACCAGCCACGTGATCACTGCATGCGCAGTCAGGTGGTCAGTTCCTGATCAGCCACCTGATCAGTGCGTGCACAGTCCCCTGATCAGCGCCTGTCAGTCACTGATCACTGCCTGATAAACACGTGATCAGTGCATGATGAGCCATGTGATCAGTGCCTGATCAGTCACGTCATTAGTGCATGATAGCCACGTGATCAGTGCATGCTCAGTCACGTGATCTATACTTGATCAGCCACGTGATCAGTGCCTGCAGAGTCACGTGATCAGGGCCTGCTGAGCAGGGTGATTCCTGTCGGCTCATCTGCTTGACAATTGCCAGCTGAGCTGCGTGATTCCTGCCTGGGCACCTGCTTGATTATTGCCAGTTGAGCAGCATGATTCGTCACTGCTGAGCTCCATGCTTATTGCCTGCTGATTGCGTGGTTCGTGTCTGCTCAGCTCTTTGAGTATCGCCTCCTGAAGTCCCTGTTCGGTCGCCACCTGCCGGGGACCAGCCCCAACTGATCCAGTGTATTCGAAGGAGAGATGGCCTAGGCGACTATTTATATGCTAATCAGAGATGTCAAGAATAAAAGTATGAGGAGAGCTCAGTAGGAAAATTCGGTGGAGAAAAGAGACTGAGTAGCTTGGTTTACGCAGAAGACCAATTAAACTTCAAGACAAGAAGTTTGCACCACTTACGTAGGCCGCAGGCGCCCTCTCGAATAGCGAAATGTGCCTCATCCTAGACACCTTCTCGAGTGGGTCTTAGCAGCCCAGGCATAATTAGTAAGCATGCTGGGTTCCGCGCTCCAGATGGAGACTCAGCTGGAAGTTAAAGGGAAGAATGACAAGGAACTTTATGAATTGGAGCTGTAAGTTAACTCTTTGACAGAGAGAGCGACAAGGTGGTGGGGGACAGCACCCAGTGAAATCAGAGGTGAGAGCACAAAGCAATACAGTAGGCAGACTCTGGTTTTTTTGGGGGGGAGATGCTCGAGAATATCCGGGTGGACTCCTGAGGCTCGATCCCGCATTTGCGTATGCCGAGCCTCCTTCCTCTTGACCTTTGTCCAGAGTGGAATGCCTCTCCGGCTCCCGGCACATGATCAGTGCATGCTCAGTCACGATATCAGTGCCTGCTCAGCCACGTGATCACTGACGGCACAGTCACGTGATCAGCGCCTCTCAGTCACGTGATCACCGTATGATAAACACGTGATCAGTGAACGACCAGCCACGTGATCACTGCACGAGAGGTCAGGTGGTCAGTTCCTGATCAGCCACCTGATCAGTGCGTGCACAGTCCCCTGATCAGCGCCTGTCAGTCACTGATCACTGCCTGATAAACACGTGATCAGTGCCCGAACAGCCACGTCATCAGTGCATGAGCAGTCATGTGATCAGTGCATGAGAGCCACGTGATCAGTGCGTGCACAGTCCCATGATCAGCGCCTGTCAGTCACTGATCATTGCCTGATAAACACGTGATCAGTGCATGATGAGCCATGTGATCAGTGCCGGATCAGCACATCATCAGTGCATGATAGCCACGTGATCAGTGCATGCTCAGTCACGTGATCTGTACTTGATCAGCCACATGATCAGTGCCTGCAGAGTCACGTGATCAGGGCCTGCTGAGCTGCGTGATTCCTGCCGGCTCATCTGCATGACAATTGCCATCTGAGCTGCGTGATTCCTGTCAGCTCATCTGCTTGACATTTGCCAGCTGAGCTGCGTGATTCCTGCCTGGGCACCTGCTTGATTATTGCCAGTTGAGCAACATGATTCGTCACTGCTGAGCTCCATGCTTATTGCCTGCTGATTGCGTGGTTCGTGTCTGCTCAGCTCTTTGAGTATCGCCTCCTGAGGTCCCTGTTCGGTCGCCACCAGCCGGGGACCAGCCCCAACTGATCCAGGGTATTCGAAGGAGAGATGGCCTAGGCGACTATTTATATGCTAATCAGAGATGTCAAGAATAAGAGTATGAGGAGAGCTCAGTAGGAAAATTCGGTGGAGAAAAGAGACTGAGTAGCTTGGTTTACGCGGAAGACCAATCAAACTTCAAGACAAGAAGTTTGCACCACTTACGTAGGCCGCAGGCGCTCTCTCGAGTAGCGAAAGGTGCCTCACCCTAGACACCTTCTCGAGTGGGTCTTAGCAGCCCAGGCATAATTAGTAAGTGTGGTGGGTTCCCCGCTCCAGATGGAGACTCAGCTGGAAGTTAAAGGGAAGAATGACAAGGAACTTTATGAATTGGAGCTGTAAGTTAACTCTTTGACAGAGAGAGCGAGATGGTGGTGGGGGCCAGCCCCCAGTGAAATCAGAGGTGAGAGCACAAAGCAATACAGTAGACAGACTCTGGTTTTTTTGGGGGGGAGAAGCTCGAGATTATCCGGGTGGACTCCTGAGCCTCGATCCCGCATTTGCGTATGCCGAGCCTCCTTCCTCATGACCTTTGTCCAGAGTGGAATGCCTCCCCGGCTCCCGGCACATGATCAGTGCATGCTCAGTCACGATATCAGTGCCTGCTCAGCCACGTGATCACTGACGGCACAGTCACGTGATCAGCGCCTCTCAGTCACGTGATCACCGTATGATAAACACGTGATCAGTGAACGACCAGCCACGTGATCACTGCATGCGCAGTCAGGTGGTCAGTTCCTGATCAGCCACCTGATCAGTGCGTGCACAGTCCCCTGATCAGCGCCTGTCAGTCACTGATCACTGCCTGATAAACACGTGATCAGTGCTTGATGAGCCATGTGATCAATGCCTGATCAGCCACGTCATCAGTGCATGCGCAGTCACCTCATCAGTGCATGAGAGCCACGTGATCAGTGCCTGCAGAGTCACGTGATCAGGGCCTGCTGAACTGCGTGATTCCTGCCGGCTCATCTGCATGACAATTGCCATGTGAGCTGCGTGATTCCTGTCGGCTCATCTGCTTGACAACTGCCAGCTGAGCTGCGTGATTCCTGCCTGGTGACGTGCTTGATTATTGCCAGTTGAGCAGCATGATTCGTCACTGCTGAGCTCCATGCTTATTGCCTCCTGATTGCGTGGTTCGTGTCTGCTCAGCTCTTTGAGTATCGCCTCCTGTGGTCCCTGTTCATTTGCCACCTGCCGGGGACCAGCCCCAACTGATCCAGTGTATTCGAAGGAGAGATGGCCTAGGCGACTATTTATATGCTAATCAGAGATGTCAAGAATAAAAGTATGAGGAGAGCTCAGTAGGAAAATTCGGTGGAGAAAAGAGACTGAGTAGCTTGGTTTACGCAGAAGACCAATCAAACTTCAAGACAAGAAGTTTGCACCACTTACGTAGGCCGCAGGCGCCCTCTCGAATAGCGAAATGTGCCTCATCCTAGACACCTTCTCGAGTGGGTCTCAGCAGCCCAGGCATAATTAGTAAGCATGCTGGGTTCCGCGCTCCAGATGGAGACTCAGCTGGAAGTTAAAGCGAAGAATGACAAGGAACTTTATGAATTGGAGCTGTAAGTTAACTCTTTGACAGAGAGAGCGACAAGGTGGTGGGGGACAGCCCCCAGTGAAATCAGAGGTGAGAGCACAAAGCAATACAGTAGGCAGACTCCGGTTTTTTTGGGGGGGAGATGCTCGAGAATATCCGGGTGGACTCCTGAGGCTCGATCCCGCATTTGCGTATGCCGAGCCTCCTTCCTCTTGACCTTTGTCCAGAGTGGAATGCCTCCCCGGCTCCCGGCACATGATCAGTGCATGCTCAGTCACGATATCAGTGCCTGCTCAGCCACGTGATCACTGACGGCACAGTCACGTGATCAGCGCCTCTCAGTCACGTGATCACCGTATGATAAACACGTGATCAGTGAACGACCAGCCACGTGATCACTGCACGAGAGGTCAGGTGGTCAGTTCCTGATCAGCCACCTGATCAGTGCGTGCACAGTCCCCTGATCAGCGCCTGTCAGTCACTGATCACTGCCTGATAAACACGTGATCAGTGCCCGAACAGCCACGTCATCAGTGCATGCGCAGTCACGTGATCAGTGCATGATAGCCACGTGATCAGTGCGTGCACAGTCCCATGATCAGCGCCTGTCAGTCACTGATCATTGCCTGATAAACACGTGATCAGTGCATGATGAGCCATGTGATCAGTGCCTGATCAGTCACGTCATCAGTGCATGATAGCCACGTGATCAGTGCATGCTCAGTCACATGATCTGTACTTGATCAGCCACATGATCAGTGCCTGCAGAGTCACGTGATCAGGTCCTGCTGAGCTGCGTGATTCCTGCCGGCTCATCTGCATGACAATTGCCATCTGAGCTGCGTGATTCCTGTCAGCTCATCTGCTTGACAATTGCCAGCTGAGCTGCGTGATTCCTGCCTGGGCACCTGCTTGATTATTGCCAGTTGAGCAGCATGATTCGTCACTGCTGAGCTCCATGCTTATTGCCTGCTGATTGCGTGGTTCGTGTCTGCTCAGCTCTTTGAGTATCGCCTCCTGAGGTCCCTGTTCCGTCGCCACCAGCCGGGGACCAGCCCCAACTGATCCAGGGTATTCGAAGGAGAGATGGCCTAGGCGACTATTTATATGCTAATCAGAGATGTCAAGAATAAGAGTATGAGGAGAGCTCAGTAGGAAAATTCGGTGGAGAAAAGAGACTGAGTAGCTTGGTTTACGCGGAAGACCAATCAAACTTCAAGACAAGAAGTTTGCACCACTTACGTAGGCCGCAGGCGCCCTCTCGAATAGCGAAAGGTGCCTCACCCTAGACACCTTCTCGAGTGGGTCTTAGCAGCCCAGGCATAATTAGTAATTGTGGTGGGTTCCGCGCTCCAGATGGAGACTCAGCTGGAAGTTAAAGGGAAGAATGACAAGGAACTTTATGAATTGGAGCTGTAAGTTAACTCTTTGACAGAGAGAGCGAGATGGTGGTGGGGGCCAGCCCCCAGTGAAATCAGAGGTGAGAGCACAAAGCAATACAGTAGGCAGACTCTGGTTTTTGCGGGGGAGAAGCTCGATATTATCCGGGTGGACTCCTGAGCCTCGATCCCGCATTTGCGTATGCCGAGCCTCCTTCCTCATGACCTTTGTCCAGAGTGGAATGCCTCCCCGGCTCCCGGCACATGATCAGTGCATGCTCAGTCACGATATCAGTGCCTGCTCAGCCACGTGATCACTGACGGCACAGTCACGTGATCAGCGCCTCTCAGTCACGTGATCACCGTATGATAAACACGTGATCAGTGAACGACCCGCCACGTGATCACTGCATGCGCAGTCAGGTGGTCAGTTTCTGATCAGCCACCTGATCAGTGCGTGCACAGTCCCCTGATCAGCGCCTGTCAGTCACTGATCACTGCCTGATAAACACGTGATCAGTGCCCGAACAGCCACGTCATCAGTGCATGCACAGTCACGTGATCAGTGCATGATAGCCACGTGATCAGTGCGTGCACAGTCCCATGATCAGCGCCTGTCAGTCACTGATCATTGCCTGATAAACACGTGATCAGTGCATGATGAGCCATGTGATCAGTGCCTGATCAGTCACGTCATCAGTGCATGATAGCCACGTGATCAGTGCATGCTCAGTCACGTGATCTGTACTTGATCAGCCACGTGATCAGTGCCTGGGGAGTCACGTGATCAGGGCCTGCTGAGCTGCGTGATTCCTGCCGGCTCATCTGCATGACAATTGCCATCTGAGCTGCGTGATTCCTGTCGGCTCATCTGCTTGACAATTGCCAGCTGAGCTGCGTGATTCCTGCCTGGGCACCTGCTTGATTATTGCCAGTTGAGCAGCATGATTCGTCACTGCTGTGCTCCATGCTTATTGCCTGCTGATTGCGTGGTTCGTGTCTGCTCAGCTCTTTGAGTATCGCCTCCTGAGGTCCCTGTTCTGTCGCCACCTGCTGGGGACCAGCCCCAACTGATCCAGGGTATTCGAAGGAGAGATGGCCTAGGGGACTATTTATATGCTTATCAGAGATGTCAAGAATAATAGTATGAGGAGAGCTCAGTAGGAAAATTCGGTGGAGAAAAGAGACTGAGGAGCTTGGTTTACGCGGAAGACCAATCAAACTTCAAGACAAGAAGTTTGCACCACTTACGTAGGCCGCAGGCGCCCTCTCGAATAGCGAAAGGTGCCTCACCCTAAACACCTTCTCGAGTGGGTCTTAGCAGCCCAGGCATAATTAGTAAGCGTGGTGGGTTCCCCGCTCCAGATGGAGACTCAGCTGGAAGTTAAAGGGAAGAATGACAAGGAACTTTATGAATTGGAGCTGTAAGTTAACTCTTTGACAGAGAGAGCGAGATGGTGGTGGGGGACAGCCCCCAGTGAAATCAGAGGTGAGAGCACAAAGCAATACAGTAGGCAGACTCTGGTTTTCTTGGGGGGGAGATGCTCGAGAATATCCGGGTGGACTCCTGAGGCTCGATCCCGCATTTGCGTATGCCGAGCCTCCTTCCTCATGACCTTTGTCCAGAGTGGAATGCCTCCCCGGCTCCCGGCACATGATCAGTGCATGCTCAGTCACGATATCAGTGCCTGCTCAGCCACGTGATCACTGACGGCACAGTCACGTGATCAGCGCCTCTCAGTCACGTGATCACCGTATGATAAACACGTGATCAGTGAACGACCAGCCACGTGATCACTGCATGCGCAGTCAGGTGGTCAGTTCCTGATCAGCCACCTGATCAGTGCGTGCACAGTCCCCTGATCAGCGCCTGTCAGTCACTGATCACTGCCTGATAAACACGTGATCAGTGCTTGATGAGCCATGTGATCAATGCCTGATCAGCCACGTCATCAGTGCATGCGCAGTCACCTCATCAGTGCATGAGAGCCACGTGATCAGTGCCTGCAGAGTCACGTGATCAGGGCCTGCTGAACTGCGTGATTCCTGCCGGCTCATCTGCATGACAATTGCCATCTGAGCTGCGTGATTCCTGTCGGCTCATCTGCTTGACAATTGCCAGCTGAGCTGCGTGATTCCTGCCTGGTCACGTGCTTGATTATTGCCAGTTGAGCAGCATGATTCGTCACTGCTGAGCTCCATGCTTATTGCCTCCTGATTGCGTGGTTCGTGTCTGCTCAGCTCTTTGAGTATCGCCTCCTGTGGTCCCTGTTCATTTGCCACCTGCCGGGGACCAGCCCCAACTGATCCAGTGTATTCGAAGGAGAGATGGCCTAGGCGACTATTTATATGCTAATCAGAGATGTCAAGAATAAAAGTATGAGGAGAGCTCAGTAGGAAAATTCGGTGGAGAAAAGAGACTGAGTAGCTTGGTTTACGCAGAAGACCAATCAAACTTCAAGACAAGAAGTTTGCACCACTTACGTAGGCCGCAGGCGCCCTCTCGAATAGCGAAATGTGCCTCATCCTAGACACCTTCTCGAGTGGGTCTCAGCAGCCCAGGCATAATTAGTAAGCATGCTGGGTTCCGCGCTCCAGATGGAGACTCAGCTGGAAGTTAAAGCGAAGAATGACAAGGAACTTTATGAATTGGAGCTGTAAGTTAACTCTTTGACAGAGAGAGCGACAAGGTGGTGGGGGACAGCCCCCAGTGAAATCAGAGGTGAGAGCACAAAGCAATACAGTAGGCAGACTCCGGTTTTTTTGGGGGGAGATGCTCGAGAATATCCGGGTGGACTCCTGAGGCTCGATCCCGCATTTGCGTATGCCGAGCCTCCTTCCTCTTGACCTTTGTCCAGAGTGGAATGCCTCCCCGGCTCCCGGCACATGATCAGTGCATGCTCAGTCACGATATCAGTGCCTGCTCAGCCACGTGATCACTGACGGCACAGTCACGTGATCAGCGCCTCTCAGTCACGTGATCACCGTATGATAAACACGTGATCAGTGAACGACCAGCCACGTGATCACTGCACGAGAGGTCAGGTGGTCAGTTCCTGATCAGCCACCTGATCAGTGCGTGCACAGTCCCCTGATCAGCGCCTGTCAGTCACTGATCACTGCCTGATAAACACGTGATCAGTGCCCGAACAGCCACGTCATCAGTGCATGCACAGTCACGTGATCAGTGCATGATAGCCACGTGATCAGTGCGTGCACAGTCCCATGATCAGCGCCTGTCAGTCACTGATCATTGCCTGATAAACACGTGATCAGTGCATGATGAGCCATGTGATCAGTGCCTGATCAGTCACGTCATCAGTGCATGATAGCCACGTGATCAGTGCATGCTCAGTCACATGATCTGTACTTGATCAGCCACATGATCAGTGCCTGCAGAGTCACGTGATCAGGTCCTGCTGAGCTGCGTGATTCCTGCCGGCTCATCTGCATGACAATTGCCATCTGAGCTGCGTGATTCCTGTCAGCTCATCTGCTTGACAATTGCCAGCTGAGCTGCGTGATTCCTGCCTGGGCACCTGCTTGATTATTGCCAGTTGAGCAGCATGATTCGTCACTGCTGAGCTCCATGCTTATTGCCTGCTGATTGCGTGGTTCGTGTCTGCTCAGCTCTTTGAGTATCGCCTCCTGAGGTCCCTGTTCCGTCGCCACCAGCCGGGGACCAGCCCCAACTGATCCAGGGTATTCGAAGGAGAGATGGCCTAGGCGACTATTTATATGCTAATCAGAGATGTCAAGAATAAGAGTATGAGGAGAGCTCAGTAGGAAAATTCGGTGGAGAAAAGAGACTGAGTAGCTTGGTTTACGCGGAAGACCAATCAAACTTCAAGACAAGAAGTTTGCACCACTTACGTAGGCCGCAGGCGCCCTCTCGAATAGCGAAAGGTGCCTCACCCTAGACACCTTCTCGAGTGGGTCTTAGCAGCCCAGGCATAATTAGTAATTGTGGTGGGTTCCGCGCTCCAGATGGAGACTCAGCTGGAAGTTAAAGGGAAGAATGACAAGGAACTTTATGAATTGGAGCTGTAAGTTAACTCTTTGACAGAGAGAGCGAGATGGTGGTGGGGGCCAGCCCCCAGTGAAATCAGAGGTGAGAGCACAAAGCAATACAGTAGGCAGACTCTGGTTTTTTTGCGGGGGAGAAGCTCGATATTATCCGGGTGGACTCCTGAGCCTCGATCCCGCATTTGCGTATGCCGAGCCTCCTTCCTCATGACCTTTGTCCAGAGTGGAATGCCTCCCCGGCTCCCGGCACATGATCAGTGCATGCTCAGTCACGATATCAGTGCCTGCTCAGCCACGTGATCACTGACGGCACAGTCACGTGATCAGCGCCTCTCAGTCACGTGATCACCGTATGATAAACACGTGATCAGTGAACGACCCGCCACGTGATCACTGCATGCGCAGTCAGGTGGTCAGTTTCTGATCAGCCACCTGATCAGTGCGTGCACAGTCCCCTGATCAGCGCCTGTCAGTCACTGATCACTGCCTGATAAACACGTGATCAGTGCCCGAACAGCCACGTCATCAGTGCATGCACAGTCACGTGATCAGTGCATGATAGCCACGTGATCAGTGCGTGCACAGTCCCATGATCAGCGCCTGTCAGTCACTGATCATTGCCTGATAAACACGTGATCAGTGCATGATGAGCCATGTGATCAGTGCCTGATCAGTCACGTCATCAGTGCATGATAGCCACGTGATCAGTGCATGCTCAGTCACGTGATCTGTACTTGATCAGCCACGTGATCAGTGCCTGGGGAGTCACGTGATCAGGGCCTGCTGAGCTGCGTGATTCCTGCCGGCTCATCTGCATGACAATTGCCATCTGAGCTGCGTGATTCCTGTCGGCTCATCTGCTTGACAATTGCCAGCTGAGCTGCGTGATTCCTGCCTGGGCACCTGCTTGATTATTGCCAGTTGAGCAGCATGATTCGTCACTGCTGTGCTCCATGCTTATTGCCTGCTGATTGCGTGGTTCGTGTCTGCTCAGCTCTTTGAGTATCGCCTCCTGAGGTCCCTGTTCTGTCGCCACCTGCTGGGGACCAGCCCCAACTGATCCAGGGTATTCGAAGGAGAGATGGCCTAGGGGACTATTTATATGCTTATCAGAGATGTCAAGAATAATAGTATGAGGAGAGCTCAGTAGGAAAATTCGGTGGAGAAAAGAGACTGAGGAGCTTGGTTTACGCGGAAGACCAATCAAACTTCAAGACAAGAAGTTTGCACCACTTACGTAGGCCGCAGGCGCCCTCTCGAATAGCGAAAGGTGCCTCACCCTAAACACCTTCTCGAGTGGGTCTTAGCAGCCCAGGCATAATTAGTAAGCGTGGTGGGTTCCCCGCTCCAGATGGAGACTCAGCTGGAAGTTAAAGGGAAGAATGACAAGGAACTTTATGAATTGGAGCTGTAAGTTAACTCTTTGACAGAGAGAGCGAGATGGTGGTGGGGGACAGCCCCCAGTGAAATCAGAGGTGAGAGCACAAAGCAATACAGTAGGCAGACTCTGGTTTTTTTGGGGGGGAGATGCTCGAGAATATCCGGGTGGACTCCTGAGGCTCGATCCCGCATTTGCGTATGCCGAGCCTCCTTCCTCATGACTTTTGTCCAGAGTGGAATGCCTCCCCGGCTCCCGGCACATGATCAGTGCATGCTCAGTCACGATATCAGTGCCTGCTCAGCCACGTGATCACTGACGGCACAGTCAAGTGATCAGCGCCTCTCAGTCACGTGATCACCGTATGATAAACACGTGATCAGTGAACGACCAGCCACGTGATCACTGCATGCGCAGTCAGGTGGTCAGTTCCTGATCAGCCACCTGATCAGTGCGTGCACAGTCCCCTGATCAGCGCCTGTCAGTCACTGATCACTGCCTGATACACACGTGATCAGTGCATGATGAGCCATGTGATCAGTGCCTGATCAGTCACGTCATTAGTGCATGATAGCCACGTGATCAGTGCATGCTCAGTCACGTGATCTGTACTTGATCAGCCACGTGAACAGTGCCTGCAGAGTCACGTGATCAGGGCCTGCTGAGCTGGGTGATTCCTGTCGGCTCATCTGCTTGACAATTGCCAGCTGAGCTGCGTGATTCCTGCCTGGGCACCTGCTTGATTATTGCCAGTTGAGCAGCATGATTCGTCACTGCTGAGCTCCATGCTTATTGCCTGCTGATTGCATGGTTCGTGTCTGCTCAGCTCTTTGAGTATCGCCTCCTGAAGTCCCTGTTCGGTCGCCACCTGCCGGGGACCAGCCCCAACTGATCCAGTGTATTCGAAGGAGAGATGGCCTAGGCGACTATTTATATGCTAATCAGAGATGTCAAGAATAAAAGTATGAGGAGAGCTCAGTAGGAAAATTCGGTGGAGAAAAGAGACTGAGTAGCTTGGTTTACGCAGAAGACCAATCAAACTTCAAGACAAGAAGTTTGCACCACTTACGTAGGCCGCAGGCGCCCTCTCGAATAGCGAAATGTGCCTCATCCTAGACACCTTCTCGAGTGGGTCTCAGCAGCCCAGGCATAATTAGTAAGCATGCTGGGTTCCGCGCTCCAGATGGAGACTCAGCTGGAAGTTAAAGCGAAGAATGACAAGGAACTTTATGAATTGGAGCTGTAAGTTAACTCTTTGACAGAGAGAGCGACAAGGTGGTGGGGGACAGCCCCCAGTGAAATCAGAGGTGAGAGCACAAAGCAATACAGTAGGCAGACTCCGGTTTTTTTGGGGGGGAGATGCTCGAGAATATCCGGGTGGACTCCTGAGGCTCGATCCCGCATTTGCGTATGCCGAGCCTCCTTCCTCTTGACCTTTGTCCAGAGTGGAATGCCTCCCCGGCTCCCGGCACATGATCAGTGCATGCTCAGTCACGATATCAGTGCCTGCTCAGCCACGTGATCACTGACGGCACAGTCACGTGATCAGCGCCTCTCAGTCACGTGATCACCGTATGATAAACACGTGATCAGTGAACGACCAGCCACGTGATCACTGCACGAGAGGTCAGGTGGTCAGTTCCTGATCAGCCACCTGATCAGTGCGTGCACAGTCCCCTGATCAGCGCCTGTCAGTCACTGATCACTGCCTGATAAACACGTGATCAGTGCCCGAACAGCCACGTCATCAGTGCATGCGCAGTCACGTGATCAGTGCATGATAGCCACGTGATCAGTGCGTGCACAGTCCCATGATCAGCGCCTGTCAGTCACTGATCATTGCCTGATAAACACGTGATCAGTGCATGATGAGCCATGTGATCAGTGCCTGATCAGTCACGTCATCAGTGCATGATAGCCACGTGATCAGTGCATGCTCAGTCACATGATCTGTACTTGATCAGCCACATGATCAGTGCCTGCAGAGTCACGTGATCAGGTCCTGCTGAGCTGCGTGATTCCTGCCGGCTCATCTGCATGACAATTGCCATCTGAGCTGCGTGATTCCTGTCAGCTCATCTGCTTGACAATTGCCAGCTGAGCTGCGTGATTCCTGCCTGGGCACCTGCTTGATTATTGCCAGTTGAGCAGCATGATTCGTCACTGCTGAGCTCCATGCTTATTGCCTGCTGATTGCGTGGTTCGTGTCTGCTCAGCTCTTTGAGTATCGCCTCCTGAGGTCCCTGTTCCGTCGCCACCAGCCGGGGACCAGCCCCAACTGATCCAGGGTATTCGAAGGAGAGATGGCCTAGGCGACTATTTATATGCTAATCAGAGATGTCAAGAATAAGAGTATGAGGAGAGCTCAGTAGGAAAATTCGGTGGAGAAAAGAGACTGAGTAGCTTGGTTTAGGCGGAAGACCAATCAAACTTCAAGACAAGAAGTTTGCACCACTTACGTAGGCCGCAGGCGCCCTCTCGAATAGCGAAAGGTGCCTCACCCTAGACACCTTCTCGAGTGGGTCTTAGCAGCCCAGGCATAATTAGTAATTGTGGTGGGTTCCGCGCTCCAGATGGAGACTCAGCTGGAAGTTAAAGGGAAGAATGACAAGGAACTTTATGAATTGGAGCTGTAAGTTAACTCTTTGACAGAGAGAGCGAGATGGTGGTGGGGGCCAGCCCCCAGTGAAATCAGAGGTGAGAGCACAAAGCAATACAGTAGGCAGACTCTGGTTTTTTTGCGGGGGAGAAGCTCGATATTATCCGGGTGGACTCCTGAGCCTCGATCCCGCATTTGCGTATGCCGAGCCTCCTTCCTCATGACCTTTGTCCAGAGTGGAATGCCTCCCCGGCTCCCGGCACATGATCAGTGCATGCTCAGTCACGATATCAGTGCCTGCTCAGCCACGTGATCACTGACGGCACAGTCACGTGATCAGCGCCTCTCAGTCACGTGATCACCGTATGATAAACACGTGATCAGTGAACGACCCGCCACGTGATCACTGCATGCGCAGTCAGGTGGTCAGTTTCTGATCAGCCACCTGATCAGTGCGTGCACAGTCCCCTGATCAGCGCCTGTCAGTCACTGATCACTGCCTGATAAACACGTGATCAGTGCCCGAACAGCCACGTCATCAGTGCATGCACAGTCACGTGATCAGTGCATGATAGCCACGTGATCAGTGCGTGCACAGTCCCATGATCAGCGCCTGTCAGTCACTGATCATTGCCTGATAAACACGTGATCAGTGCATGATGAGCCATGTGATCAGTGCCTGATCAGTCACGTCATCAGTGCATGATAGCCACGTGATCAGTGCATGCTCAGTCACGTGATCTGTACTTGATCAGCCACGTGATCAGTGCCTGGGGAGTCACGTGATCAGGGCCTGCTGAGCTGCGTGATTCCTGCCGGCTCATCTGCATGACAATTGCCATCTGAGCTGCGTGATTCCTGTCGGCTCATCTGCTTGACAATTGCCAGCTGAGCTGCGTGATTCCTGCCTGGGCACCTGCTTGATTATTGCCAGTTGAGCAGCATGATTCGTCACTGCTGTGCTCCATGCTTATTGCCTGCTGATTGCGTGGTTCGTGTCTGCTCAGCTCTTTGAGTATCGCCTCCTGAGGTCCCTGTTCTGTCGCCACCTGCTGGGGACCAGCCCCAACTGATCCAGGGTATTCGAAGGAGAGATGGCCTAGGGGACTATTTATATGCTTATCAGAGATGTCAAGAATAATAGTATGAGGAGAGCTCAGTAGGAAAATTCGGTGGAGAAAAGAGACTGAGGAGCTTGGTTTACGCGGAAGACCAATCAAACTTCAAGACAAGAAGTTTGCACCACTTACGTAGGCCGCAGGCGCCCTCTCGAATAGCGAAAGGTGCCTCACCCTAAACACCTTCTCGAGTGGGTCTTAGCAGCCCAGGCATAATTAGTAAGCGTGGTGGGTTCCCCGCTCCAGATGGAGACTCAGCTGGAAGTTAAAGGGAAGAATGACAAGGAACTTTATGAATTGGAGCTGTAAGTTAACTCTTAGACAGAGAGAGCGAGATGGTGGTGGGGGACAGCCCCCAGTGATATCAGAGGTGAGAGCACAAAGCAATACAGTAGGCAGACTCTGGTTTTCTTGGGGGGAGATGCTCGAGAATATCCGGGTGGACTCCTGAGGCTCGATCCCGCATTAGCGTATGCCGAGCCTCCTTCCTCATGACCTTTGTCCAGAGTGGAATGCCTCCCCGGCTCCCGGCACATGATCAGTGCATGCTCAGTCACGATATCAGTGCCTGCTCAGCCACGTGATCACTGACGGCACAGTCACGTGATCAGCGCCTCTCAGTCACGTGATCACCGTATGATAAACACGTGATCAGTGAACGACCAGCCAGGTGATCACTGCATGCGCAGTCAGGTGGTCAGTTCCTGATCAGCCACCTGATCAGTGCGTGCACAGTCCCCTGATCAGCGCCTGTCAGTCACTGATCACTGCCTGATAAACACGTGATCAGTGCTTGATGAGCCATGTGATCAATGCCTGATCAGCCACGTCATCAGTGCATGCGCAGTCACCTCATCAGTGCATGAGAGCCACGTGATCAGTGCCTGCAGAGTCACGTGATCAGGGCCTGCTGAACTGCGTGATTCCTGCCGGCTCATCTGCATGACAATTGCCATCTGAGCTGCGTGATTCCTGTCGGCTCATCTGCTTGACAATTGCCAGCTGAGCTGCGTGATTCCTGCCTGGTCACGTGCTTGATTATTGCCAGTTGAGCAGCATGATTCGTCACTGCTGAGCTCCATGCTTATTGCCTCCTGATTGCGTGGTTCGTGTCTGCTCAGCTCTTTGAGTATCGCCTCCTGTGGTCCCTGTTCATTTGCCACCTGCCGGGGACCAGCCCCAACTGATCCAGTGTATTCGAAGGAGAGATGGCCTAGGCGACTATTTATATGCTAATCAGAGATGTCAAGAATAAAAGTATGAGGAGAGCTCAGTAGGAAAATTCGGTGGAGAAAAGAGACTGAGTAGCTTGGTTTACGCAGAAGACCAATCAAACTTCAAGACAAGAAGTTTGCACCACTTACGTAGGCCGCAGGCGCCCTCTCGAATAGCGAAATGTGCCTCATCCTAGACACCTTCTCGAGTGGGTCTCAGCAGCCCAGGCATAATTAGTAAGCATGCTGGGTTCCGCGCTCCAGATGGAGACTCAGCTGGAAGTTAAAGCGAAGAATGACAAGGAACTTTATGAATTGGAGCTGTAAGTTAACTCTTTGACAGAGAGAGCGACAAGGTGGTGGGGGACAGCCCCCAGTGAAATCAGAGGTGAGAGCACAAAGCAATACAGTAGGCAGACTCCGGTTTTTTGGGGGGAGATGCTCGAGAATATCCGGGTGGACTCCTGAGGCTCGATCCCGCATTTGCGTATGCCGAGCCTCCTTCCTCTTGACCTTTGTCCAGAGTGGAATGCCTCCCCGGCTCCCGGCACATGATCAGTGCATGCTCAGTCACGATATCAGTGCCTGCTCAGCCACGTGATCACTGACGGCACAGTCACGTGATCAGCGCCTCTCAGTCACGTGATCACCGTATGATAAACACGTGATCAGTGAACGACCAGCCACGTGATCACTGCACGAGAGGTCAGGTGGTCAGTTCCTGATCAGCCACCTGATCAGTGCGTGCACAGTCCCCTGATCAGCGCCTGTCAGTCACTGATCACTGCCTGATAAACACGTGATCAGTGCCCGAACAGCCACGTCATCAGTGCATGCACAGTCACGTGATCAGTGCATGATAGCCACGTGATCAGTGCGTGCACAGTCCCATGATCAGCGCCTGTCAGTCACTGATCATTGCCTGATAAACACGTGATCAGTGCATGATGAGCCATGTGATCAGTGCCTGATCAGTCACGTCATCAGTGCATGATAGCCACGTGATCAGTGCATGCTCAGTCACATGATCTGTACTTGATCAGCCACATGATCAGTGCCTGCAGAGTCACGTGATCAGGTCCTGCTGAGCTGCGTGATTCCTGCCGGCTCATCTGCATGACAATTGCCATCTGAGCTGCGTGATTCCTGTCAGCTCATCTGCTTGACAATTGCCAGCTGAGCTGCGTGATTCCTGCCTGGGCACCTGCTTGATTATTGCCAGTTGAGCAGCATGATTCGTCACTGCTGAGCTCCATGCTTATTGCCTGCTGATTGCGTGGTTCGTGTCTGCTCAGCTCTTTGAGTATCGCCTCCTGAGGTCCCTGTTCCGTCGCCACCAGCCGGGGACCAGCCCCAACTGATCCAGGGTATTCGAAGGAGAGATGGCCTAGGCGACTATTTATATGCTAATCAGAGATGTCAAGAATAAGAGTATGAGGAGAGCTCAGTAGGAAAATTCGGTGGAGAAAAGAGACTGAGTAGCTTGGTTTACGCGGAAGACCAATCAAACTTCAAGACAAGAAGTTTGCACCACTTACGTAGGCCGCAGGCGCCCTCTCGAATAGCGAAAGGTGCCTCACCCTAGACACCTTCTCGAGTGGGTCTTAGCAGCCCAGGCATAATTAGTAATTGTGGTGGGTTCCGCGCTCCAGATGGAGACTCAGCTGGAAGTTAAAGGGAAGAATGACAAGGAACTTTATGAATTGGAGCTGTAAGTTAACTCTTTGACAGAGAGAGCGAGATGGTGGTGGGGGCCAGCCCCCAGTGAAATCAGAGGTGAGAGCACAAAGCAATACAGTAGGCAGACTCTGGTTTTTGCGGGGGAGAAGCTCGATATTATCCGGGTGGACTCCTGAGCCTCGATCCCGCATTTGCGTATGCCGAGCCTCCTTCCTCATGACCTTTGTCCAGAGTGGAATGCCTCCCCGGCTCCCGGCACATGATCAGTGCATGCTCAGTCACGATATCAGTGCCTGCTCAGCCACGTGATCACTGACGGCACAGTCACGTGATCAGCGCCTCTCAGTCACGTGATCACCGTATGATAAACACGTGATCAGTGAACGACCCGCCACGTGATCACTGCATGCGCAGTCAGGTGGTCAGTTTCTGATCAGCCACCTGATCAGTGCGTGCACAGTCCCCTGATCAGCGCCTGTCAGTCACTGATCACTGCCTGATAAACACGTGATCAGTGCCCGAACAGCCACGTCATCAGTGCATGCACAGTCACGTGATCAGTGCATGATAGCCACGTGATCAGTGCGTGCACAGTCCCATGATCAGCGCCTGTCAGTCACTGATCATTGCCTGATAAACACGTGATCAGTGCATGATGAGCCATGTGATCAGTGCCTGATCAGTCACGTCATCAGTGCATGATAGCCACGTGATCAGTGCATGCTCAGTCACGTGATCTGTACTTGATCAGCCACGTGATCAGTGCCTGGGGAGTCACGTGATCAGGGCCTGCTGAGCTGCGTGATTCCTGCCGGCTCATCTGCATGACAATTGCCATCTGAGCTGCGTGATTCCTGTCGGCTCATCTGCTTGACAATTGCCAGCTGAGCTGCGTGATTCCTGCCTGGGCACCTGCTTGATTATTGCCAGTTGAGCAGCATGATTCGTCACTGCTGTGCTCCATGCTTATTGCCTGCTGATTGCGTGGTTCGTGTCTGCTCAGCTCTTTGAGTATCGCCTCCTGAGGTCCCTGTTCTGTCGCCACCTGCTGGGGACCAGCCCCAACTGATCCAGGGTATTCGAAGGAGAGATGGCCTAGGGGACTATTTATATGCTTATCAGAGATGTCAAGAATAATAGTATGAGGAGAGCTCAGTAGGAAAATTCGGTGGAGAAAAGAGACTGAGGAGCTTGGTTTACGCGGAAGACCAATCAAACTTCAAGACAAGAAGTTTGCACCACTTACGTAGGCCGCAGGCGCCCTCTCGAATAGCGAAAGGTGCCTCACCCTAAACACCTTCTCGAGTGGGTCTTAGCAGCCCAGGCATAATTAGTAAGCGTGGTGGGTTCCCCGCTCCAGATGGAGACTCAGCTGGAAGTTAAAGGGAAGAATGACAAGGAACTTTATGAATTGGAGCTGTAAGTTAACTCTTTGACAGAGAGAGCGAGATGGTGGTGGGGGCCAGCCCCCAGTGAAATCAGAGGTGAGAGCACAAAGCAATACAGTAGGCAGACTCTGGTTTTTTTGGGGGGGAGAAGCTCGAGATTATCCGGGTGGACTCCTGAGCCTCGATCCCGCATTTGCGTATGCCGAGCCTCCTTCCTCATGACCTTTGTCCAGAGTGGAATGCCTCCCCGGCTCCCGGCACATGATCAGTGCATGCTCAGTCACGATATCAGTGCCTGCTCAGCCACGTGATCACTGACGGCACAGTCACGTGATCAGCGCCTCTCAGTCCCGTGATCACCGTATGATAAACACGTGATCAGTGAACGACCAGCCACGTGATCACTGCATGCGCAGTCAGGTGGTCAGTTCCTGATCAGCCACCTGATCAGTGCGTGCACAGTCCCCTGATCAGCGCCTGTCAGTCACTGATCACTGCCTGATAAACACGTGATCAGTGCCCGAACAGCCACGTCATCAGTGCATGCGCAGTCACGTGATCAGTGCATGATAGCCACGTGATCAGTGCGTGCACAGTCCCATGATCAGCGCCTGTCAGTCACTGATCATTGCCTGATAAACACGTGATCAGTGCATGATGAGCCATGCGATCAGTGCCTGATCAGTCACGTCATCAGTGCATGATAGCCACGTGATCAGTGCATGCTCAGTCACGTGATCTGTACTTGATCAGCCATGTGATCAGTGCCTGCAGAGTCACGTGATCAGGGCCTGCTGAGCTGCGTGATTCCTGCCGGCTCATCTGCATGACAATTGCCATCTGAGCTGCGTAATTCCTGTCCGCTCATCTGCTTGACAATTGCCAGCTGAGCTGCGTGATTCCTGCCTGGTCACGTGCTTGATTATTGCCAGTTGAGCTGCATGATTCGTCACTGCTGAGCTCCATGCTTATTGCCTGCTGATTGTGTGATTCGTGTCTACTCAGCTCTTTGAGTATCGCCTCCTGAGGTCCCTGATCGGTCGCCACCTGCCGGGGACCAGCCCCAACTGATCCAGGGTATTCGAAGGAGAGATGGCCTAGGCGACTATTTATATGCTAATCAGAGATGTCAAGAATAATAGTATGAGGAGAGCTCAGTAGGAAAATTCGGTGGAGAAAAGAGACTGAGTAGCTTGGTTTACGCGGAAGACCAATCAAACTTCAAGACAAGAAGTTTGCACCACTTACGTAGGCCGCAGGCGCCCTCTCGAATAGCGAAAGGTGCCTCACCCTAGACACCTTCTGGAGTGGGTCTTAGCAGCCCAGGCATAATTAGTGAGCGTGGTGGGTTCCGCGCTCCAGATGGAGACTCAGCTGGAAGTTAAAGGGAAGAATGACAAGGAACTTTATGAATTGGAGCTGTAAGTTAACTCTTTGACAGAGAGAGCGAGATGGTGGTGGGGGAAAGCCCCCAGTGAAATCAGAGGTGAGAGCACAAAGCAATACAGTAGGCAGACTCTGTTTTTTTGGGGGGGGAGATGCTCGAGAATATCCGGGTGGACTCCTGAGGCTCGATCCTGCATTTGCGTATGCCGAGCCTCCTTCCTCATGACCTTTGTCCAGAGTGGAGTGCCTCCCCGGCTCCCGGCACATGATCAGTGCATGCTCAGTCACGATATCAGTGCCTGCTCAGCCACGTGATCACTGACGGCACAGTCACGTGATCAGCGCCTCTCAGTCACGTGATCACCGTATGATAAACACGTGATCAGTGAACGACCAGCCACGTGATCACTGCATGCGCAGTCAGGTGGTCAGTTCCTGATCAGCCACCTGATCAGTGCGTGCACAGTCCCCTGATCAGCGCCTCTCAGTCACTGATCACTGCCTGATAAACACGTGATCAGTGCCCGAACAGCCACGTCATCAGTGCATGCGCAGTCACGTGATCAGTGCATGATAGCCACGTGATCAGTGCGTGCACAGTCCCATGATCAGCGCCTGTCAGTCACTGATCATTGCCTGATAAACACGTGATCAGTGCATGATGAGCCATGTGATCAGTGCCTGATCAGCCACGTCATCAGTGCATGCGCAGTCACGTCATCAGTGCATGATAGGCACGGGATCAGTGCATGCGCAGTCACGTGATCAGTGCATGATCAGCCACGTGATCAGTGCAGGATCAATTACGTGATCAGTGCATGATCAGTCCCGTGACCAGTACATGGTTGCTACGTGATCATTGCAAGATCAGCCACGTGAGCAGTGCATGATAGCCACGTGATCAGTGCATGATCAGTCACGTGACCAGTACAAGGTAGCTACGTGATCATTGCATGATCAGCCACGTGATCAGTGCATGATAGCCACGTGATCAGTGCATGATAGCCACGTGATCACTTCATGATCAGTCACGTGATACGTGTGTGATCAGCCACGTGATCAGTGCATGATCAATTACTTTACCATTGCATGATCAGTCACGTGACCAGTACATGTTAGATACGTGATCATTGCATGATCAGCCACGTGAGCACTGCATGATAGACACGTGATCAGTGCATGATCAGCTACATGAGCAGTGTATGAGCAGCCACGTGATCAGTGCATGATCAGACACGTGAACACTGTATGATCATCCACGTGTTCAGTGCATGGGCAGTCATGTGTTCAGTGCATGATATAGACATGATGAGTGCATGATCAGTTTCATGAACAGTGTATGATCAGCCAAGTAATCAGTGCATGATAGCCAACTGTTCAGTGGATGATCAGTCACGTGATCAGTGCATGATCAGTCACGTGATCAGTACATGATCAGTCTCGTGACCAGTGTATGATTAGCCTCGTGATCAGTGCATGATCAGCCACTTGATCAGTGCATGATCAATTACGTGATCAGTACATGATCAGTCACGTGACCAGTACATGGTAGCTAGGTGATCATTGCATGATCAGCCACGTGAGCCGTGCATGATAGCCACGAGATCAGTGCATGATCAGTCACGTGATCAGGGCATGATCAGTCACGTGATAGGTGCATGATCACTCAGGTGACCAGTACATGGTAGCTACGTGATCATTGCATGATCAGCCACGTGAGCAGTGCATGATAGCCACGTGATCAGTGCATGATCAGTTTCGGGAGCAGAGTATGATCAGCCACTTGATCAGTGCATGATCGCCACGTGATCACTGCATGATCTGACACATGATCAGTGTATGATCATCCACGTGATCAGTGCATGGGCACTCATGTGATCAGTGCATGATATAGACGTGATCAGTGCATGATCAGTCTCGTGATCAGTGCATGATAGCCACGTGTTCAGTGCGTGCACAGTCCCATGATCAGCGCCTGTCAGTCACTGATCATTGCCTGAGAAACACGTGATCAGTGCATGATGAGCCATGTGATCAGTGCTTGATCAGCCACGTCATCAGTGCATGCGCAGTCACGTCATCAGTGCATGATAGCCACGTGATCAGTGCATGCGCAGTCACGTGATCAGTGCATGATCAGCCACGTGATCAGTGCAGGATCAATTACGTGATCAGTGCATGATCAGTCACGTGACCAGTACATGGTTGCTACGTGATCATTGCAAGTTCAGCCACGTGAGCAGTGCATGATAGCCACGTGATCAGTGCATGATCAGTCACGTGACCAGTACATGGTAGCTACGTGATCTTTGCATGATCAGCCACGTGATCAGTGCATGATAGCCAGATGATCAGTGCATTATCAGTCACGTGATCAGTGTATGATCAGCCAAGTAATCAGTGCATCATAGCCACCTGTTCAGTGGATGATTAGTCACGTGATCAGTGCATGGTCAGTCACGTGATCATTCCATGATCAGTCACGTCATACGTGTGTGATCAGCCACGTGATCAGTGCAGGAGAGCCACGTGATCAATTCATGATTAGTCACGTGATCTGTACATGATCAGTCATTTGACTAGTACATCGTAGCTGCGTGATGATTGCATGATCAGCCACGTGAGCAGTGCATGATATCCACGTGATCAGTGCATGATCAGTCACGTGATCAGTGTATGATCATCCACGTGATCAGTGCATAATGAGCCACGTGATCAGTGCGTGATGAGCCACGTGATCAGTTCGTGATGAGCCATGTGATCAGTGCAGGATCAATTATGTGATCAGTGCATGATCAGTCACGTGACCAGAACATGGTAGCTACGTGATCATTGCATGATCAGCCACGTGATCAGTGCATGATAGCCACGTGATCAGTGTGTGATTGTCACGTGATCAGTGCATATTCAGTCACGTGACCAGTACATGGTAGCAACGTGATCATTGCATGATCAGCCACGTGATCAGTGCATGATAGTCACGTGATCAGTGCATGATCAGTCACGTGATACGTGTGTGATCAGCCACGTGATCAGTGCATGATGCAGTGCATGATAACCACGTGATCAGTGCATGAGAGCCACGTGATCAGTGCATGATCAGTCACGTGATACATGTGTGATCAGCCACGTGATCAGTGCATGTTGAGCCACGTGATCAGTGCAGGATCAATTACTTGATCAGTGCATGATCAGTCACGTGACCAGAACATGTTAGCTACGTGATCATTGCATGATCAGCCACGTGAGCACTGCATGATAGACACGTGATCAGACATTGATCAGCTACATGAGCAGTGTATGAGCAGACACGTGATCAGTGCATGATCAGACACGTGAACAGTGTATGATCATCCACGTGTTCAGTGCATGGGCAGTCATGTGTTCAGTGCATGATATAGACATGATGAGTGCATGATTAGTCTCGTGAACAGTGTATGATCAGCCAAGTAATCAGTGCATGATAGCCAACTGTTCAGTGGATGATCAGTCACGTGATCAGTGCATGATCAGTCACGTGACCAGTACATGGTAGCTAGGTGATCATTGCATGATCAGCCACGTGAGCCGTGCATGATAGCCACGAGATCAGTGCATGATCAGTCACGTGATCAGGGCATGATCAGTCACGTGATAGGTGCATGATCACTCAGGTGACCAGTACATGGTAGCTACGTGATCATTGCATGATCAGCCACGTGAGCAGTGCATGATAGCCACGTGATCAGTGCATGATCAGTTTCGGGAGCAGAGTATGATCAGCCACTTGATCAGTGCATGATCGCCACGTGATCACTGCATGATCTGTCACATGATCAGTGTATGATCATCCACGTGATCAGTGCATGGGCACTCATGTGATCAGTGCATGATATAGACGTGATCAGTGCATGATCAGTCTCGTGATCAGTGCATGATAGCCACGTGATCAGTGCGTGCACAGTCCCATGATCAGCGCCTGTCAGTCACTGATCATTGCCTGATAAACACGTGATCAGTGCATGATGAGCCATGTGATCAGTGCCTGATCAGCCACGTCATCAGTGCATGCGCAGTCACGTCATCAGTGCATGATAGCCACCTGATCAGTGCATGCGCAGTCACGTGATCAGTGCATGATCAGCCACGTGGTCAGTGCAGGATCAATTACGTGATCAGTGCATGATCAGTCAGGTGACCAGTACATGGTAGCTAGGTGATCATTGCATGATCAGCCACGTGAGCCGTGCATGATAGCCACGAGATTAGTGCATGATCAGTCAGGTGATCAGGGCATGATCAGTCACGTGATAGGTGCATGATCACTCAGGTGACCAGTACATGGTAGCTACGTGATCATTGCATGATCAGCCACGTGAGCAGTGCATGATAGCCACGTGATCAGTGCATGATCAGTTTCGGGAGCAGAGTATGATCAGCCACTTGATCAGTGCATGATCGCCACGTGATCACTGCATGATCTGTCACATGATCAGTGTATGATCATCCACGTGATCAGTGCATGGGCACTCATGTGATCAGTGCATGATATAGACGTGATCAGTGCATGATCAGTCTCGTGATCAGTGCATGATAGCCACCTGATCAGTGCATGATCAGTCACCTGATGGATGTATGGTCAGTCACGTGACCGGTACATGGTAGCTACATGATCATTGCATGATCAGCCACGTGAGTAGTGCATGATAGCCAATTGATCAGTGCATGATCAGTCACGTGATCAGTGCATGATCAGTCATGTGACCAGTACATGGTAGCTGCGTGAACATTGCATGATCAGCCACGTGAGCAGTGCATGATAGCCACGTGATCAGTGCATGATCAGCCACGTGATCAAGGCGTTTTCAGTCACGTGATCAGTGCATGATCAGCCACGTGATCAGTGCATGACCAGGCAGGTGATCAGTGTATGACCAGCCAAGTGATCCGTGCATGATAGCCACGTGATCAGTGCATGATCAGTCACGTGATCAGTTCACGATCAGTCACGTGATCAGTGTATGATCAGCCACGTGATCAGTGCATGATCAGCCGCATGATCAGTGCATGATCAATTACGTGATCAGTGCATGATCAGTCACGTGAGCAGTGCATGATAGCCACGTGATCAGTGCATGATCAGTTTCGGGAGCAGGGTATGATCAGCCACTTGATCAGTGCATGATAGCCACGTGATCACTGCATGATCTGTCACATGATCAGTGTATGATCATCCACGTGATCAATGCATGGGCAGTCTTGTGATCAGTGCATGATATAGACGTGATCAGTGCATGATCAGTCTCGTGATCAGTGTATGATCAACCACGAGATCAGTGCATGATAGCCGGTTAATGAGTGCATGATAGCCAGATAATCAGTGCATTATCAGTCACGTGATCAGTGTATGATCAGCCAAGTAATCAGTGCATCATAGCCAACTGTTCAGTGGATGATCAGTCACGTGATCAGTGCATGGTCAGTCACGTGATCATTGCATGATCAGTCACGTCATACGTGTGTGATCAGCCACGTGATCAGTGCAGGAGAGCCACGTGATCAATTCATGATTAGTCACGTGATCTGTACATGATCAGTCATTTGACTAGTACATCGTAGCTGCGTGATGATTGCATGATCAGCCACGTGAGCAGTGCATGATAGCCACGTGATCAGTGCATGATCAGTCACGTGATCAGTGTATGATCATCCACGTGATCAGTGCATAATGAGCCACGTGATCAGTGCGTGATGAGCCACGTGATAAGTGCGTGATGAGCCACGTGATCAATGCAGGATCAATTATGTGATCAGTGCATGATCAGCCACGTGAACAGTGCATGCTCAGTCACGTGTTCAGGGCCTGCTGAGCTGCGTGATTACTGTCTGCTCATCTGCTTGACAATTGCCAGCTGAGCTGCACGATTCCTGCCTGTCATCTGCTTGACAATTGCCAGCTGTGCTGTGTAATTCCTGCCGGCTCAGCTGCTTGATCATTGCCAGCTGAGCAGCATGATTCCACACAACTGAGTTCCATGATTATTGCCTGCTGACTGCTTGATTCGTGCCTACTCAGCTCTTTGTTTATTGCCTCCAGAGGCACATGATCAGTGTATGATAGCAAACATGATCAGGGCATGATCAGTCACTTGATCAGCGCCATTAAGTCACGTGATCACTACATGATAGTCATGTGATCAGTCCATGCTCAGTCACGGTATCAGTGCATGATCAGCCACGTGATCAGTGCATGATCTGTCACAAGATTAGTGTATGATCATCCACGTTATCAGTGCATGGGCAGTCATGTGATCAGTGAATGATATAGACGTGAACATTGCATGATCAGTCTCGTGATCAGTGCATGATAGCCACGTGATCAGTGCATGATCAGTCACGTGATCAGTGCATGATCAGTCACGTGATCAGTGTATGACCAGCCAAGTGATCAGTGCATGATCAGCCGCATGATCAGTGCATGATCAATTACGTGATCAGTGCATGATCAGTCACGTGAGCAGTGCATGATAGCCACGTGATCAGTGCATGATCAGTCACGTGATCAGTGCATGATCGGTCACGTGATCAGTGCAAGATCAGCCACGTTATCAGAGCATGATCAATTACGTGATCAGTGCATGATCAGTCACGTGACCAGTACATGGTAGCTACGTGATCATTGCATGATCAGCCACGTGATCAGTGCATGATAGCCACGTGATCAGTGCATGATAAGTCACGTGATACGTGTGTGATCAGCCACGTGATCAGTGCATGATATCCACGTGATCAGTGCAGAGTAGCCACGTGATCACTTCATGATTAGTCACGTGATCTGTACATGATTAGTCACGTAATACGTGTGTGATCAGCCACGTGATCAATGCATGATATCAATGCATTATAACCACGTGATCAGTGCATGATCAGTCACGTGTTACGTGTGTGATCAGCCACGTGATCAGTGATTGATATCCACGTGATCAGTGCTTGATAGCCACGGGATCAGTGCATGTGGGCCCCGTGATCAGTGCATGATCAGTCACGTGATACATATGTGATCAGCCACCTGATCAGTGCATGATGAGCCACGTGATCAGTGCAGGATCAATTACGTGATCAGTGCATGATCAGTCACATGACCAGTACATGGTTGCTACGTGATCATTGCATGATGAGCCACGTGAGCAGAGCATGATAGCCACGTGATCAGTGCATGATCAGTCACGTGATCAGTACATGATCAGTCACGTGAACAGTGCATGATCATTTACGTGATCTGTGCATGATCAGTCACGTGACCAGTATATGGTAGCTACGTGATCATTGCATGAGGAGCCACGTGAGCAGTGCATGATAGCCACGTGATGTGTGCAGGATCAGTTACGTGAGCAGAGTATGATCAGCCACGTGATCAGTGCATGAGTGCCACGTGATCAGTGCATGATCAGTCACGTGACAGGTGTGTGATCAGCCACGTCAACAGTGCATGTTCAGCCACTTTATCAGTGCATGATAGCCACGTGATCAGTGCATGATCATTACGTGAGCAGTGTATGATCAGCCACGTGATCAGTGCATGGTCAGACACGTGAACAGTGTATGATCAGCCACGTGATCATTGCATGATATCCAAGTGATCAGTGCATGATCAGTCACTTGATCAGTGTATGATCAGCCAGGTGAACAGTGCATGCTCAGTCACGTGATCGGGGCCTGCTGAGCTGCATGATTACTGTCTGCTCATCTGCTTGACAATTGCCAGCTGAGCTGCATGATTCCTGCCTGTCATCTGCTTGACAATTGCCAGCTGTGCTGCGTAATTCCTTCCTGCTCAGCTGCTTGATTATTGCCAGCTGAGCAGCATGATTCCTCACAGCTGTGTTCCATGATTATTGTCTGCTGACTGTTTGATTCGTGCCTACTCAGCTCTTTGTTTATTGCCTCCAGAGGCACATGATCAGTGTATGATAGCAAACATGATCAGCGCATGATCTGTCACATGATCAGCGCCATTAAGTCACGTGATCACTACATGATAGTCATGTGATCAGTCCATGCTCAGTCACGGTATCAGTGCATGATCAGCCACGTGATCAGTGCATGATAGCCACGTGATCATTGCATGATAGCCACGTGATCAGTGCATGATCAGCCAGGTGATCAGTGCATGATAGCCACGTGATCATTTCATGATTAGTCACGTGATCTGTGCATGACCAGGCAGGTGATCAGTGTATGATCAGCCACGTGAACACTGCATGATAGCCACGTGATCAGTGCATGATCAGTCACGTGATCAGTGCATGATTATTCACCTGTTCAGTGCATGATCAGCCATGTGATCAGTGCATGATCAATTACGTGATCAGTGCATGATCAGTCACGTGACCAGTACATGGTAGCTACGTGATCAGTGCATGATAGCCACGGGATCAGTGCATGATCAGTCATGTGATACGTGCGTGATCAGCCACGTGATCAGTGCATGATATCCACGTGATCAGTGAATGATAGCCACGTGATTAGTGCATGATAGCCACGTGATCAGTGCATGATCAGTCACGTGATACGTGTGTGATCAGCCACGTGATCAGTGCATGATGAGTCAGGTGATCAGTGCAAGATTAATTACGTGAACAGTGCATGATCAGACACGTGACCAGTACATGGTTGCTACGTGATCATTGCATGATCAGCCACGTGAGCAGTGCATGATAGCCACGTGATCAGTGCATGCTCAGTCACGTGATCAGGGCCTGCTGAGCTGCGTGATTACTGTCTGCTCATCTGCTTGACAATTGCCTGTTGAGCTGCGTGATTCCTGCCAGCTCATCTGCATGACAATTGCCAGCTGAGCTGCGTGATTCCTGTCGGCTCATCTGCTTGACAATTTCCAGCTGAGCTGCGTGATTCCTGCCTGGTCACGAGCTTGATTATTGCCAGTTGAGCTGCATGATTCGTCACTGCTGAGCTCCATGCTTATTGCCTGCTAATTGCCTGGTTCGTGTCTGCTCAGCTCTTTGAGTATTGCCTCCTGAGGTCCCTGTTCGGTCGCCACCTGCCGGGGACCAGCCCCAACTGATCCAGGGTATTCGAAGGAGAGATGGCCTAGGCGACTATTTATATGCTAATCAGAGATGTCAAGAATAATAGTATGAGGAGAGCTCAGTAGGAAAATTCGGTGGAGAAAAGAGACTGAGTAGCTTGGTTTACGCGGAAGACCAATCAAACTTCAAGACAAGAAGTTTGCACCACTTACGTAGGCCGCAGGCGCCCTCTCGAATCGCGAAAGGTGCCTCACCCTAGACAACTTCTCGAGTGGGTCTTAGCAGCCCAGGCATAATTAGTAAGCGTGGTGGGTTCCGCGCTCCAGATGGAGACTCAGCTGGAAGTTAAAGGGAAGAATGACAAGGAACTTTATGAATTGGAGCTGTAAGTTAACTGTTTGACAGAGAGAGCGAGATGGTGGTGGGGGACAGCCCCCAGTGAAATCATAGGTGAGAGCACAAAGCAATACAGTAGGCAGACTCTGGTTTTTTTGGGGTGGAGATGCTCGAAAATATTTGGGTGGACTCCTGAGGCTCGATCCCGCATTTGCGTATGCCAAGCCTCCTTCCTCATGACCTTTGTCCAGAGTGGAATGCCTCCCCGGCTCCCGGCACATGATCAGTGCATGCTCAGTCACGATATCAGTGCCTGCTCAGCCACGTGATCACTGACGGCACAGTCACGTGAGCAGCGCCTCTCAGTCACGTGATCACCGTATGATAAACACGTGATCAGTGAACGACCAGCCACGTGATCACTGCATGAGAGGTCAGGTGGTCAGTTCCTGATCAGCCACCTGATCAGTGCGTGCACAGTCCCCTGATCAGCGCCTGTCAGTCACTGATCACTGCCTGATAAACACGTGATCAGTGCCCGAACAGCCACGTCATCAGTGCATGCGCAGTCACGTGATCAGTGCATGATAGCCACGTGATCAGTGCGTGCACAGTCCCATGATCAGCGCCTGTCAGTCACTGATCATTGCCTGATAAACACGTGATCAGTGCATGATGAGCCATGTGATCAGTGCCTGATCAGTCACGTCATCAGTGCATGATAGCCACGTGATCAGTGCATGCTCAGTCACGTGATCTGTACTTGATCAGCCACATGATCAGTGCCTGCAGAGTCACGTGATCAGGGCCTGCTGAGCTGCGTGATTCCTGCCGGCTCATCTGCATGACAATTGCCATCTGAGCTGCGTGATTCCTGTCAGCTCATCTGCTTGACAATTGCCAGGTGAGCTGCGTGATTCCTGCCTGGGCACCTGCTTGATTATTGCCAGTTGAGCAGCATGATTCGTCACTGCTGAGCTCCATGCTTATTGCCTGCTGATTGCGTGGTTCGTGTCTGCTCAGCTCTTTGAGTATCGCCTCCTGAAGTCCCTGTTCGGTCGCCACCAGCCGGGGACCAGCCCCAACTGATCCAGGGTATTCGAAGGAGAGATGGCCTAGGCGACTATTTATATGCTAATCAGAGATGTCAAGAATAAGAGTATGAGGAGAGCTCAGTAGGAAAATTCGGTGGAGAAAAGAGACTGAGGAGCTTGGTTTACGCGGAAGACCAATCAAACTTCAAGACAAGAAGTTTGCACCACTTACGTAGGCCGCAGGCGCCCTCTCGAATAGCGAAAGGTGCCTCACCCTAGACACCTTCTCGAGTGGGTCTTAGCAGCCCAGGCATAATTAGTAAGTGTGGTGGGTTCCGCGCTCCAGATGGAGACTCAGCTGGAAGTTAAAGGGAAGAATGACAAGGAACTTTATGAATTGGAGCTGTAAGTTAACTCTTTGACAGAGAGAGCGAGATGGTGGTGGGGGCCAGCCCCCAGTGAAATCAGAGGTGAGAGCACAAAGCAATACAGTAGGCAGACTCTGGTTTTTTTGGGGGGGAGAAGCTCGAGATTATCCGGGTGGACTCCTGAGCCTCGATCCCGCATTTGCGTATGCCGAGCCTCCTTCCTCATGACCTTTGTCCAGAGTGGAATGCCTCCCCGGCTCCCGGCACATGATCAGTGCATGCTCAGTCACGATATCAGTGCCTGCTCAGCCACGTGATCACTGACGGCACAGTCACGTGATCAGCGCCTCTCAGTCCCGTGATCACCGTATGATAAACACGTGATCAGTGAACGACCAGCCACGTGATCACTGCATGCGCAGTCAGGTGGTCAGTTCCTGATCAGCCACCTGATCAGTGCGTGCACAGTCCCCTGATCAGCGCCTGTCAGTCACTGATCACTGCCTGATAAACACGTGATCAGTGCCCGAACAGCCACGTCATCAGTGCATGCGCAGTCACGTGATCAGTGCATGATAGCCACGTGATCAGTGCGTGCACAGTCCCATGATCAGCGCCTGTCAGTCACTGATCATTGCCTGATAAACACGTGATCAGTGCATGATGAGCCATGCGATCAGTGCCTGATCAGTCACGTCATCAGTGCATGATAGCCACGTGATCAGTGCATGCTCAGTCACGTGATCTGTACTTGATCAGCCATGTGATCAGTGCCTGCAGAGTCACGTGATCAGGGCCTGCTGAGCTGCGTGATTCCTGCCGGCTCATCTGCATGACAATTGCCATCTGAGCTGCGTAATTCCTGTCCGCTCATCTGCTTGACAATTGCCAGCTGAGCTGCGTGATTCCTGCCTGGTCACGTGCTTGATTATTGCCAGTTGAGCTGCATGATTCGTCACTGCTGAGCTCCATGCTTATTGCCTGCTGATTGTGTGATTCGTGTCTACTCAGCTCTTTGAGTATCGCCTCCTGAGGTCCCTGATCGGTCGCCACCTGCCGGGGACCAGCCCCAACTGATCCAGGGTATTCGAAGGAGAGATGGCCTAGGCGACTATTTATATGCTAATCAGAGATGTCAAGAATAATAGTATGAGGAGAGCTCAGTAGGAAAATTCGGTGGAGAAAAGAGACTGAGTAGCTTGGTTTACGCGGAAGACCAATCAAACTTCAAGACAAGAAGTTTGCACCACTTACGTAGGCCGCAGGCGCCCTCTCGAATAGCGAAAGGTGCCTCACCCTAGACACCTTCTCGAGTGGGTCTTAGCAGCCCAGGCATAATTAGTAAGCGTGGTGGGTTCCGCGCTCCAGATGGAGACTCAGCTGGAAGTTAAAGGGAAGAATGACAAGGAACTTTATGAATTGGAGCTGTAAGTTAACTCTTTGACAGAGAGAGCGAGATGGTGGTGGGGGGAAAGCCCCCAGTGAAATCAGAGGTGAGAGCACAAAGCAATACAGTAGGCAGACTCTGTTTTTTGGGGGGGGAGATGCTCGAGAATATCCGGGTGGACTCCTGAGGCTCGATCCTGCATTTGCGTATGCCGAGCCTCCTTCCTCATGACCTTTGTCCAGAGTGGAGTGCCTCCCCGGCTCCCGGCACATGATCAGTGCATGCTCAGTCACGATATCAGTGCCTGCTCAGCCACGTGATCACTGACGGCACAGTCACGTGATCAGCGCCTCTCAGTCACGTGATCACCGTATGATAAACACGTGATCAGTGAACGACCAGCCACGTGATCACTGCATGCGCAGTCAGGTGGTCAGTTCCTGATCAGCCACCTGATCAGTGCGTGCACAGTCCCCTGATCAGCGCCTCTCAGTCACTGATCACTGCCTGATAAACACGTGATCAGTGCCCGAACAGCCACGTCATCAGTGCATGCGCAGTCACGTGATCAGTGCATGATAGCCACGTGATCAGTGCGTGCACAGTCCCATGATCAGCGCCTGTCAGTCACTGATCATTGCCTGATAAACACGTGATCAGTGCATGATGAGCCATGTGATCAGTGCCTGATCAGCCACGTCATCAGTGCATGCGCAGTCACGTCATCAGTGCATGATAGGCACGGGATCAGTGCATGCGCAGTCACGTGATCAGTGCATGATCAGCCACGTGATCAGTGCAGGATCAATTACGTGATCAGTGCATGATCAGTCCCGTGACCAGTACATGGTTGCTACGTGATCATTGCAAGATCAGCCACGTGAGCAGTGCATGATAGCCACGTGATCAGTGCATGATCAGTCACGTGACCAGTACAAGGTAGCTACGTGATCATTGCATGATCAGCCACGTGATCAGTGCATGATAGCCACGTGATCAGTGCATGATAGCCACGTGATCACTTCATGATCAGTCACGTGATACGTGTGTGATCAGCCACGTGATCAGTGCATGATCAATTACTTTACCATTGCATGATCAGTCACGTGACCAGTACATGTTAGATACGTGATCATTGCATGATCAGCCACGTGAGCACTGCATGATAGACACGTGATCAGTGCATGATCAGCTACATGAGCAGTGTATGAGCAGCCACGTGATCAGTGCATGATCAGACACGTGAACACTGTATGATCATCCACGTGTTCAGTGCATGGGCAGTCATGTGTTCAGTGCATGATATAGACATGATGAGTGCATGATCAGTTTCATGAACAGTGTATGATCAGCCAAGTAATCAGTGCATGATAGCCAACTGTTCAGTGGATGATCAGTCACGTGATCAGTGCATGATCAGTCACGTGATCAGTACATGATCAGTCTCGTGACCAGTGTATGATTAGCCTCGTGATCAGTGCATGATCAGCCACTTGATCAGTGCATGATCAATTACGTGATCAGTACATGATCAGTCACGTGACCAGTACATGGTAGCTAGGTGATCATTGCATGATCAGCCACGTGAGCCGTGCATGATAGCCACGAGATCAGTGCATGATCAGTCACGTGATCAGGGCATGATCAGTCACGTGATAGGTGCATGATCACTCAGGTGACCAGTACATGGTAGCTACGTGATCATTGCATGATCAGCCACGTGAGCAGTGCATGATAGCCACGTGATCAGTGCATGATCAGTTTCGGGAGCAGAGTATGATCAGCCACTTGATCAGTGCATGATCGCCACGTGATCACTGCATGATCTGACACATGATCAGTGTATGATCATCCACGTGATCAGTGCATGGGCACTCATGTGATCAGTGCATGATATAGACGTGATCAGTGCATGATCAGTCTCGTGATCAGTGCATGATAGCCACGTGTTCAGTGCGTGCACAGTCCCATGATCAGCGCCTGTCAGTCACTGATCATTGCCTGAGAAACACGTGATCAGTGCATGATGAGCCATGTGATCAGTGCTTGATCAGCCACGTCATCAGTGCATGCGCAGTCACGTCATCAGTGCATGATAGCCACGTGATCAGTGCATGCGCAGTCACGTGATCAGTGCATGATCAGCCACGTGATCAGTGCAGGATCAATTACGTGATCAGTGCATGATCAGTCACGTGACCAGTACATGGTTGCTACGTGATCATTGCAAGTTCAGCCACGTGAGCAGTGCATGATAGCCACGTGATCAGTGCATGATCAGTCACGTGACCAGTACATGGTAGCTACGTGATCTTTGCATGATCAGCCACGTGATCAGTGCATGATAGCCAGATGATCAGTGCATTATCAGTCACGTGATCAGTGTATGATCAGCCAAGTAATCAGTGCATCATAGCCACCTGTTCAGTGGATGATTAGTCACGTGATCAGTGCATGGTCAGTCACGTGATCATTCCATGATCAGTCACGTCATACGTGTGTGATCAGCCACGTGATCAGTGCAGGAGAGCCACGTGATCAATTCATGATTAGTCACGTGATCTGTACATGATCAGTCATTTGACTAGTACATCGTAGCTGCGTGATGATTGCATGATCAGCCACGTGAGCAGTGCATGATATCCACGTGATCAGTGCATGATCAGTCACGTGATCAGTGTATGATCATCCACGTGATCAGTGCATAATGAGCCACGTGATCAGTGCGTGATGAGCCACGTGATCAGTTCGTGATGAGCCATGTGATCAGTGCAGGATCAATTATGTGATCAGTGCATGATCAGTCACGTGACCAGAACATGGTAGCTACGTGATCATTGCATGATCAGCCACGTGATCAGTGCATGATAGCCACGTGATCAGTGTGTGATTGTCACGTGATCAGTGCATATTCAGTCACGTGACCAGTACATGGTAGCAACGTGATCATTGCATGATCAGCCACGTGATCAGTGCATGATAGTCACGTGATCAGTGCATGATCAGTCACGTGATACGTGTGTGATCAGCCACGTGATCAGTGCATGATGCAGTGCATGATAACCACGTGATCAGTGCATGAGAGCCACGTGATCAGTGCATGATCAGTCACGTGATACATGTGTGATCAGCCACGTGATCAGTGCATGTTGAGCCACGTGATCAGTGCAGGATCAATTACTTGATCAGTGCATGATCAGTCACGTGACCAGAACATGTTAGCTACGTGATCATTGCATGATCAGCCACGTGAGCACTGCATGATAGACACGTGATCAGACATTGATCAGCTACATGAGCAGTGTATGAGCAGACACGTGATCAGTGCATGATCAGACACGTGAACAGTGTATGATCATCCACGTGTTCAGTGCATGGGCAGTCATGTGTTCAGTGCATGATATAGACATGATGAGTGCATGATTAGTCTCGTGAACAGTGTATGATCAGCCAAGTAATCAGTGCATGATAGCCAACTGTTCAGTGGATGATCAGTCACGTGATCAGTGCATGATCAGTCACGTGACCAGTACATGGTAGCTAGGTGATCATTGCATGATCAGCCACGTGAGCCGTGCATGATAGCCACGAGATCAGTGCATGATCAGTCACGTGATCAGGGCATGATCAGTCACGTGATAGGTGCATGATCACTCAGGTGACCAGTACATGGTAGCTACGTGATCATTGCATGATCAGCCACGTGAGCAGTGCATGATAGCCACGTGATCAGTGCATGATCAGTTTCGGGAGCAGAGTATGATCAGCCACTTGATCAGTGCATGATCGCCACGTGATCACTGCATGATCTGTCACATGATCAGTGTATGATCATCCACGTGATCAGTGCATGGGCACTCATGTGATCAGTGCATGATATAGACGTGATCAGTGCATGATCAGTCTCGTGATCAGTGCATGATAGCCACGTGATCAGTGCGTGCACAGTCCCATGATCAGCGCCTGTCAGTCACTGATCATTGCCTGATAAACACGTGATCAGTGCATGATGAGCCATGTGATCAGTGCCTGATCAGCCACGTCATCAGTGCATGCGCAGTCACGTCATCAGTGCATGATAGCCACCTGATCAGTGCATGCGCAGTCACGTGATCAGTGCATGATCAGCCACGTGGTCAGTGCAGGATCAATTACGTGATCAGTGCATGATCAGTCAGGTGACCAGTACATGGTAGCTAGGTGATCATTGCATGATCAGCCACGTGAGCCGTGCATGATAGCCACGAGATTAGTGCATGATCAGTCAGGTGATCAGGGCATGATCAGTCACGTGATAGGTGCATGATCACTCAGGTGACCAGTACATGGTAGCTACGTGATCATTGCATGATCAGCCACGTGAGCAGTGCATGATAGCCACGTGATCAGTGCATGATCAGTTTCGGGAGCAGAGTATGATCAGCCACTTGATCAGTGCATGATCGCCACGTGATCACTGCATGATCTGTCACATGATCAGTGTATGATCATCCACGTGATCAGTGCATGGGCACTCATGTGATCAGTGCATGATATAGACGTGATCAGTGCATGATCAGTCTCGTGATCAGTGCATGATAGCCACCTGATCAGTGCATGATCAGTCACCTGATGGATGTATGGTCAGTCACGTGACCGGTACATGGTAGCTACATGATCATTGCATGATCAGCCACGTGAGTAGTGCATGATAGCCAATTGATCAGTGCATGATCAGTCACGTGATCAGTGCATGATCAGTCATGTGACCAGTACATGGTAGCTGCGTGAACATTGCATGATCAGCCACGTGAGCAGTGCATGATAGCCACGTGATCAGTGCATGATCAGCCACGTGATCAAGGCGTTTTCAGTCACGTGATCAGTGCATGATCAGCCACGTGATCAGTGCATGACCAGGCAGGTGATCAGTGTATGACCAGCCAAGTGATCCGTGCATGATAGCCACGTGATCAGTGCATGATCAGTCACGTGATCAGTTCACGATCAGTCACGTGATCAGTGTATGATCAGCCACGTGATCAGTGCATGATCAGCCGCATGATCAGTGCATGATCAATTACGTGATCAGTGCATGATCAGTCACGTGAGCAGTGCATGATAGCCACGTGATCAGTGCATGATCAGTTTCGGGAGCAGGGTATGATCAGCCACTTGATCAGTGCATGATAGCCACGTGATCACTGCATGATCTGTCACATGATCAGTGTATGATCATCCACGTGATCAATGCATGGGCAGTCTTGTGATCAGTGCATGATATAGACGTGATCAGTGCATGATCAGTCTCGTGATCAGTGTATGATCAACCACGAGATCAGTGCATGATAGCCGGTTAATGAGTGCATGATAGCCAGATAATCAGTGCATTATCAGTCACGTGATCAGTGTATGATCAGCCAAGTAATCAGTGCATCATAGCCAACTGTTCAGTGGATGATCAGTCACGTGATCAGTGCATGGTCAGTCACGTGATCATTGCATGATCAGTCACGTCATACGTGTGTGATCAGCCACGTGATCAGTGCAGGAGAGCCACGTGATCAATTCATGATTAGTCACGTGATCTGTACATGATCAGTCATTTGACTAGTACATCGTAGCTGCGTGATGATTGCATGATCAGCCACGTGAGCAGTGCATGATAGCCACGTGATCAGTGCATGATCAGTCACGTGATCAGTGTATGATCATCCACGTGATCAGTGCATAATGAGCCACGTGATCAGTGCGTGATGAGCCACGTGATAAGTGCGTGATGAGCCACGTGATCAATGCAGGATCAATTATGTGATCAGTGCATGATCAGCCACGTGAACAGTGCATGCTCAGTCACGTGTTCAGGGCCTGCTGAGCTGCGTGATTACTGTCTGCTCATCTGCTTGACAATTGCCAGCTGAGCTGCACGATTCCTGCCTGTCATCTGCTTGACAATTGCCAGCTGTGCTGTGTAATTCCTGCCGGCTCAGCTGCTTGATCATTGCCAGCTGAGCAGCATGATTCCACACAACTGAGTTCCATGATTATTGCCTGCTGACTGCTTGATTCGTGCCTACTCAGCTCTTTGTTTATTGCCTCCAGAGGCACATGATCAGTGTATGATAGCAAACATGATCAGGGCATGATCAGTCACTTGATCAGCGCCATTAAGTCACGTGATCACTACATGATAGTCATGTGATCAGTCCATGCTCAGTCACGGTATCAGTGCATGATCAGCCACGTGATCAGTGCATGATCTGTCACAAGATTAGTGTATGATCATCCACGTTATCAGTGCATGGGCAGTCATGTGATCAGTGAATGATATAGACGTGAACATTGCATGATCAGTCTCGTGATCAGTGCATGATAGCCACGTGATCAGTGCATGATCAGTCACGTGATCAGTGCATGATCAGTCACGTGATCAGTGTATGACCAGCCAAGTGATCAGTGCATGATCAGCCGCATGATCAGTGCATGATCAATTACGTGATCAGTGCATGATCAGTCACGTGAGCAGTGCATGATAGCCACGTGATCAGTGCATGATCAGTCACGTGATCAGTGCATGATCGGTCACGTGATCAGTGCAAGATCAGCCACGTTATCAGTGCAGGATCAATTACGTGATCAGTGCATGATCAGTCACGTGACCAGTACATGGTAGCTACGTGATCATTGCATGATCAGCCACGTGATCAGTGCATGATAGCCACGTGATCAGTGCATGAAAAGTCACGTGATACGTGTGTGATCAGCCACGTGATCAGTGCATGATATCCACGTGATCAGTGCAGGGTAGCCACGTGATCACTTCATGATTAGTCACGTGATCTGTACATGATTAGTCACGTAATACGTGTGTGATCAGCCACGTGATCAATGCATGATATCAATGCATTATAACCACGTGATCAGTGCATGATCAGTCACGTGTTACGTGTGTGATCAGCCACGTGATCAGTGCATGATATCCACGTGATCAGTGCTTGATAGCCACGGGATCAGTGCATGTGGGCCCCGTGATCAGTGCATGATCAGTCACGTGATACATATGTGATCAGCCACGTGATCAGTGCATGATGAGCCACGTGATCAGTGCAGCATCAATTACGTGATCAGTGCATGTTCAGTCACATGACCAGTACATGGTTGCTACGTGATCATTGCATGATGAGCCACGTGAGCAGAGCATGATAGCCACGTGATCAGTGCATGATCAGTCACGTGATCAGTACATGATCAGTCACGTGAACAGTGCATGATCATTTACGTGATCTGTGCATGATCAGTCACGTGACCAGTATATGGTAGCTACGTGATCATTGCATGAGGAGCCACGTGAGCAGTGCATGATAGCCACGTGATGTGTGCAGGATCAGTTACGTGAGCAGAGTATGATCAGCCACGTGATCAGTGCATGAGTGCCACGTGATCAGTGCATGATCAGTCACGTGACAGGTGTGTGATCAGCCACGTCAACAGTGCATGTTCAGCCACTTTATCAGTGCATGATAGCCACGTGATCAGTGCATGATCATTACGTGAGCAGTGTATGATCAGCCACGTGATCAGTGCATGGTCAGACACGTGAACAGTGTATGATCAGCCACGTGATCATTGCATGATATCCAAGTGATCAGTGCATGATCAGTCACTTGATCAGTGTATGATCAGCCAGGTGAACAGTGCATGCTCAGTCACGTGATCGGGGCCTGCTGAGCTGCATGATTACTGTCTGCTCATCTGCTTGACAATTGCCAGCTGAGCTGCATGATTCCTGCCTGTCATCTGCTTGACAATTGCCAGCTGTGCTGCGTAATTCCTTCCTGCTCAGCTGCTTGATTATTGCCAGCTGAGCAGCATGATTCCTCACAGCTGTGTTCCATGATTATTGTCTGCTGACTGTTTGATTCGTGCCTACTCAGCTCTTTGTTTATTGCCTCCAGAGGCACATGATCAGTGTATGATAGCAAACATGATCAGCGCATGATCTGTCACATGGTCAGCGCCATTAAGTCACGTGATCACTACATGATAGTCATGTGATCAGTCCATGCTCAGTCACGGTATCAGTGCATGATCAGCCACGTGATCAGTGCATGAAAGCCACGTGATCATTGCATGATAGCCACGTGATCAGTGCATGATCAGCCAGGTGATCAGTGCATGATAGCCACGTGATCATTTCATGATTAGTCACGTGATCTGTGCATGACCAGGCAGGTGATCAGTGTATGATCAGCCACGTGAACACTGCATGATAGCCACGTGATCAGTGCATGATCAGTCACGTGATCAGTGCATGATTATTCACCTGTTCAGTGCATGATCAGCCACGTGATCAGTGCATGATCAATTACGTGATCAGTGCATGATCAGTCACGTGACCAGTACATGGTAGCTACGTGATCAGTGCATGATAGCCACGGGATCAGTGCATGATCAGTCATGTGATACGTGTGTGATCAGCCACGTGATCAGTGCATGATATCCACGTGATCAGTGAATGATAGCCACGTGATTAGTGCATGATAGCCACGTGATCAGTGCATGATCAGTCACGTGATACGTGTGTGATCAGCCACGTGATCAGTGCATGATGAGTCAGGTGATCAGTGCAAGATTAATTACGTGAACAGTGCATGATCAGACACGTGACCAGTACATGGTTGCTACGTGATCATTGCATGATCAGCCACGTGAGCAGTGCATGATAGCCACGTGATCAGTGCATGCTCAGTCACGTGATCAGGGCCTGCTGAGCTGCGTGATTACTGTCTGCTCATCTGCTTGACAATTGCCTGTTGAGCTGCGTGATTCCTGCCAGCTCATCTGCATGACAATTGCCAGCTGAGCTGCGTGATTCCTGTCGGCTCATCTGCTTGACAATTTCCAGCTGAGCTGCGTGATTCCTGCCTGGTCACGAGCTTGATTATTGCCAGTTGAGCTGCATGATTCGTCACTGCTGAGCTCCATGCTTATTGCCTGCTAATTGCCTGGTTCGTGTCTGCTCAGCTCTTTGAGTATTGCCTCCTGAGGTCCCTGTTCGGTCGCCACCTGCCGGGGACCAGCCCCAACTGATCCAGGGTATTCGAAGGAGAGATGGCCTAGGCGACTATTTATATGCTAATCAGAGATGTCAAGAATAATAGTATGAGGAGAGCTCAGTAGGAAAATTCGGTGGAGAAAAGAGACTGAGTAGCTTGGTTTACGCGGAAGACCAATCAAACTTCAAGACAAGAAGTTTGCACCACTTACGTAGGCCGCAGGCGCCCTCTCGAATCGCGAAAGGTGCCTCACCCTAGACAACTTCTCGAGTGGGTCTTAGCAGCCCAGGCATAATTAGTAAGCGTGGTGGGTTCCGCGCTCCAGATGGAGACTCAGCTGGAAGTTAAAGGGAAGAATGACAAGGAACTTTATGAATTGGAGCTGTAAGTTAACTGTTTGACAGAGAGAGCGAGATGGTGGTGGGGGACAGCCCCCAGTGAAATCATAGGTGAGAGCACAAAGCAATACAGTAGGCAGACTCTGGTTTTTTTGGGGTGGAGATGCTCGAAAATATTTGGGTGGACTCCTGAGGCTCGATCCCGCATTTGCGTATGCCAAGCCTCCTTCCTCATGACCTTTGTCCAGAGTGGAATGCCTCCCCGGCTCCCGGCACATGATCAGTGCATGCTCAGTCACGATATCAGTGCCTGCTCAGCCACGTGATCACTGACGGCACAGTCACGTGATCAGCGCCTCTCAGTCACGTGATCACCGTATGATAAACACGTGATCAGTGAACGACCAGCCACGTGATCACTGCATGCGCGGTCAGGTGGTCAGTTCCTGATCAGCCACCTGATCAGTGTGTGCACAGTCCCCTGATCAGCGCCTGTCAGTCACTGATCATTGCCTGATAAACACGTGATCAGTGCATGATGAGCCATGTGATCAGTGCCTGATCAGCCACGTCATCAGTGCATGATATCCACGTGATCAGTGCATGCTCAGTCACGTGATCTGTACCTGATCAGCCATGTGATTAGTGCCTGCAGAGTCACGTGATCAGGGCCTGCTGAGCTCCGTGATTCCTGCCGGCTCATCTGCATGACAATTGCCATCTGAGCTGCGTAATTCCTGTCGGCTCATCTGCTTGACAATTGCCAGCTGAGCTGCGTGATTCCTGCCTGGTCACGTGCTTGATTAATGCCAGTTGAGCAGCATGATTCATCACTGCTGAGCTCCATGCTTATTGCCTGCTGATTGTGTGATTCGTGTCTGCTCAGCTCTTTGAGTATCAGCTCCTGAGGTCCCTGATCGGTCGCCACCTGCCGGGGACCAGCCCCAACTGATCCAGGGTATTCGAAGGAGAGATGGCCTAGGCGACTATTTATATGCTAATCACAGATGTCAAGAATAATAGTATGAGGAGAGCTCAGTAGGAAAATTCGGTGGAGAAAAGAGACTGAGTAGCTTGGTTTACGCGGAAGACCAATCAAACTTGAAGACAAGAAGTTTGCATCACTTCCGTAGGCCGCAGGCGCCCTCTCGAATAGTGAAAGGTGCCTCACCCTAGACACCTTCTCGAGTGGGTCTTAGCAGCCCAGGCATAATTAGTAAGCGTGGTGGGTTCCGCGCTCCAGATGGAGACTCAGCTGGAAGTTAAAGGGAAGAATGACAAGGAACTTTATGAATTGGAGCTGTAAGTTAACTGTTTGACAGAGAGATCGAGATGGTGGTGGGGGACAGCCCCCAGTGAAATCATAGGTGAGAGCACAAAGCAATACAGTAGGCAGACTCTGGTTTTTTTGGGGGGGGAGATGCTCGAGAATATTCGGGTGGACTCCTGAGGCTCGATCCCGCATTTGCGTATGCCAAGCCTCCTTCCTCATGACCTTTGTCCAGAGTGGAATGCCTCCCCGGCTCCGGGCACATGATCAGTGCATGCTCAGTCACGATATCAGTGCCTGCTCAGCCACGTGATCACTGACGGCACAGTCACGTGATCAGCGCCTCTCAGTCACGTGATCACCGTATGATAAACACGTGATCAGTGAACGACCAGCCACGTGATCACTGCATGCGCAGTCAGGTGGTCAGTTCCTGATCAGCCACCTGATCAGTGCGTGCACAGTCCCCTGATCAGCGCCTGTCAGTCACTGATCATTGCCTGATAAACACGTGATCAGTGCATGATGAGCCATGTGATCAGTGCCTGATCAGCCACGTCATCAGTGCATGATATCCACGTGATCAGTGCATGCTCAGTCACGTGATCTGTACTTGATCAGCCATGTGATCAGTGCCTGCAGAGTCACGTGATCAGGGCCTGCTGAGCTCCGTGATTCCTGCCGGCTCATCTGCATGACAATTGCCATCTGAGCTGCGTAATTCCTGTCGGCTCATCTGCTTGACAATTGCCAGCTGAGCTGCGTGATTCCTGCCTGGTCACGTGCTTGATTATTGCCAGTTGAGCAGCATGATTCATCACTGCTGAGCTCCATACTTATTGCCTGCTGATTGTGTGATTCGTGTCTGCTCAGCTCTTTGAGTATCAGCTCCTGAGGTCCCTGATCGGTCGCCACCTGCCGGGGACCAGCCCCAACTGATCCAGGGTATGCGAAGGAGAGATGGACTAGGCGACTATTTATATGCTAATCAGAGATGTCAAGAATAATAGTATGAGGAGAGCTCAGTAGGAAAATTCGGTGGAGAATAGAGACTGAGTAGCTTGGTTTATGTGGAAGACCAATCAAACTTCAAGACAAGAAGTTTGCATCACTTCCGTAGGCCGCAGGCGCCCTCTCGAATAGTGAAAGGTGCCTCACCCTAGACACCTTCTCGAGTGGGTCTTAGCAGCCCAGGCATAATTAGGAAGCGTGGTGGGTTCGGCGCTCCAGATGGAGACTCAGCTGGAAGTTAAAGGGAAGAATGACAAGGAACTTTAAGAATTGGAGCTGTAAGTTAACTCTTTGACAGAGAGAGCGAGATGGTGGGGGGGGACAGCCCCCAGTGAAATCAGAGGTGAGAGCACAAAGCAATACAGTAGGCAGACTCTGGTTTTTTTCGGGGGGAGATGCTCGAGAATATCCGGGTGGACTCCTGAGGCTCGATCCCGCATTTGTGTATGCCGAGCCTCCTTCCTCATGACCTTTGTCCAGAGTGGAATGCCTCCCCGGCTCCCGGCACATGATCAGTGCATGCTCAGTCACGATATCAGTGCCTGCTCAGCCACGTGATCACTGACGGCACAGTCACGTGATCAGCGCCTCTCAGTCACGTGATCCCCGTATGATAAACACGTGATCAGTGAACGACCAGCCACGTGATCACTGCATGCGCAGTCAGGTGGTCAGTTCCTGATCAGCCACCTGATCAGTGCCTGCACAGTCCCATGATCAGCGCCTGTCAGTCACTGATCACTGCCTGATAAACACGTGATCAGTGCCCGAACAGCCACGTCATCAGTGCATGCGCAGTCACGTGATCAGTGCATGATAGCCACGTGATCAGTGCGTGCACAGTCCCATGATCAGCGCCTGTCAGTCACTGATCATTGCCTGATAAACACGTGATCAGTGCATGATGAGCCATGTGATCAGTGCCAGATCAGCCAAGTCATCAGTGCATGCGCAGTCACGTATCAGTGCATGATAGCCACGTGATCAGTGCGTGCACAGTCCCATGATCAGCTCCTGTCAGTGACTGTTCATTGCCTGATAAACACGTGATCAGTGCATGATGAGCCATGTGATCAGTGCCTGATCAGCCACGTCATCAGTGCATGCGCAGTCACGTCATCAGTGCTTGATAGCCACGTGATCAGTGCATGCGCAATCACGTGATCAGTGCATGATCAGCCACGTGATCAGTGCAGGATCAATTACGTGATCAGTGCATGATCAGTCAAGTGACCAGTACATGGTTGCTACGTGATCATTGCAAGATCAGCCACGTGAGCAGTGCATGATAGCCACGTGATCAGTGCATGATCAGTCACGTGACAGGTACATGGTAGCTACGTGATCATTGCATGATCAGCCACGTGATCAGTGCATGATTGCCACGTGATCAGTGCATGATAGACACGTGATCAGTGCATGATCAATTACTTTACCATTGCATGATCAGTCACGTGACCAGTACATGTTAGCTACGTGATCATTGCATGATCAGCCACGTGAGCACTGCATGATAGACACGTGATCAGTGCATGATCAGCTACATGAGCAGTGTATGAGCAGCCACGTGATCAGTGCATGATCAGACACGTGAACAGTGTATGATCATCCACGTGTTCACTGCATGGGCAGTCATGTGTTCAGTGCATAATATAGACATGATGAGTGCATGATCAGTCTCGTGAACAGTGTATGATCAGCCAAGTAATCAGTGCATGATAGCCAACTGTTCAGTGGATGATCAGTCACGTGATCAGTGCATGATCAGTCACGTGATCAGTACATGATCAGTCTCGTGACCAGTGTATGATCAGCCACGTGATCAGTGCATGATCAGCCACTTGATCAGTGCATGATCAATTACGTTATCAGTGCATGATCAGTCACGTGACCAGTACATGGTAGCTAGGTGATCATTGCATGATCAGCCACGTGAGCCGTGCATGATAGCCACGAGACCAGTGCATGATCAGTCACGTGATAGGTGCATGATCACTCAGGTGACCAGTACATGGTAGCTACGTGATCATTGCATGATCAGCCACGTGAGCAGTGCATGATAGCCACGTGAACAGTGCATGATCAGTTTCGGGAGCAGAGTATGATCAGCCACTTGATCAGTGCATGATCGCCACGTGATCACTGCATGATCTGTCACATGATCACTGTATGATCATCCACGTGATCAGTGCATGGGCACTCATGTGATCAGTGCATGATATAGACGTGATCAGTGCATGATCAGTCTCGTGATCCGTGCATGATAGCCACGTGATCAGTGCGTGCACAGTCCCATGATCAGCGCCTGTCAGTCACTGATCATTGCCTGATAAACACGTGATCAGTGCATGATGAGCCATGTGATCAGTGCCTGATCAGCCACGTCATCAGTGCATGCGCAGTCACGTCATCAGTGCATGATAGCCACCTGATCAGTGCATGCGCAGTCACGTGATCAGTGCATGATCAGCCACGTGGTCAGTGCAGGATCAATTACGTGATCAGTGCATGATCAGTCACGTGACCAGTACATGGTAGCTAGGTGATCATTGCATGATCAGCCACGTGAGCCGTGCATGATAGCCACGAGATCAGTGCATGATCAGTCAGGTGATCAGGGCATGATCAGTCACGTGATAGGTGCATGATCACTCAGGTGACCAATACATGGTAGCTACGTGATCATTGCATGATCAGCCACGTGAGCAGTGCATGATAGCCACGTGATCAGTGCATGATCAGTTTCGGGAGCAGAGTATGATCAGCCACTTGAGCAGTGCATGATAGTCACGTGATCAGTGCATGATCAGTCACGTGACCAGTACATTGTAGCAACGTGATCATTGCATGATCAGCCACGTGATCAGTGCATGATAGTCACGTGATCAGTGCATGATCAGTCACGTGATACGTGTGTGATCAGCCACGTGATCAGTGCATGATGCAGTGCATGATAACCACGTGATCAGTGCATGAGAGCCACGTGATCAGTGCATGATCAGTCACGTGATACGTGTGTGATCAGCCACCTAATCAGTGCATGATGCAGTGCATGATAACCACGTGATCAGTGCATGAGAGCCACGTGATCAGTGCATGATCAGTCACGTGATACATGTGTGATCAGCCACGTGATCAGTGCATATTGAGCCACGTGATCAGTGCAGGATCAATTACTTGATCAGTGCATGATCAGTCACGTGACCAGTACATGGATGCTACGTGATCGTTGCATGATCAGCCACGGGAGCAGAGCATGATAGCCACGTGATCAGTGCATGATCAGTCATGTGATCAGTACATGATCAGTCACGAGAACAGTGCATGATCATTTACATGATCTGTGCATGATCAGTCACGTGACCAGTATATGGTAGCTACGTGATCATTCCATGACGAACCACGTGCGCAGTGCATGATAGCCACCTGATGTGTGCATGATCAGTTACGTGAGTAGAGTATGATCAGTCACGTGATCAGTCCATGAGTGCCACGTGATCAGTGCATGATCAGTCACGTGACAGGTGTGTGATCAGCCACGTGAACAGTGCATGTTCAGCCACGTGATCAGTGCATGATAGCCACGTGATCAGTGCATGATCAGTTACGTGAGCAGTGTATGATCCGCCACGTGATCAGTGCATGGTCAGACACGTGAACAGTGTATGATCAGCCACGTGATCAGTGCATGATATCCAAGTGATCAGTGCATGATCAATCACGTAATCAGTGTATGATCAGCCACGTGAACAGTGCATGCTCAGTCACGTGGTCAGGGCCTGCTGAGCTGCGTGATTCCTGTCTGCTCATCTGCTTGACAATTGCCAGCTGAGCTGCACGATTCCTGCCTGTCATCTGCTTGACAATTGCCAGCTGTGCTGCGTAATTCCTGCCTGCTCAGCTGCTTGATCATTGCCAGCTGAGCAGCATGATTCCACACAACTGAGTTCCATGATTATTGCCTGCTGACTGCTTGATTCGTGCCTACTCAGCTCTTTGTTTATTGCCTCCAGTGGCACATGATCAGTGTATGATAGCAAACATGATCAGCGCATGATCAGTCACATGATCAGCGCCATTAAGTCACGTGATCACTACATGATAGTCATGTGATCAGTCCATGCTCAGTCACAGTATCAGTGCATGATCAGCCACGTGATCAGTGCATGATCTGTCACATGATTAGTGTATGATCATCCACGTGATCAGTGCATAGGCAGTCATGTGATCAGTGCATGATTAGACGTGATCAGTGCATGATCAGTCTCGTGGTCAGTGCATTATAGCCACGTGATCAGGGCATGATCAGTCACCTGATGGGTGTATGATCATTCACGTGACCGGTACATGGTAGCTATATGATCAGTGTATGAACAGCCATGTGATAAGTGCATGTTAGCCACGAGATCAGGGCATGATCAGCCACGTGATCAGTGCATGATCAGTCACGTGATCAGTGCATGATCAGCCACATGATCAGTGCATGATCAATTACGTCATCAGTGCATGATCAGTCACGTGACCAGTTTATGGTAGCTACGTGAACATTGCATGACCAGCCAGGTGAGACGTGCATGAGAGCCACGTGATGTGTGCATGATCAGTTACGTGATCATTTCATGATCAGCCACGTGATCAGTGCATGATAGCCACGTGATCAGTGCATGATAGCCACGTGATCAGTGCATGATCAGTCATGTGATACGTGTGTGATCAGCCACGTGATCAGTGCATGATATCCACGTGATCAGTGAATGATAGCGACGTGATTAGTGCATGATAGCCACGTGATCAGTGAATGATGTGTCAGGTGATCAGTGCAGGATTAATTACGTGATCAGTGCATGATCAGTCACGTGATCAGTACATGATCAGTCAACTGAACAGTGCATGATCATTTACGTGATCTGAGCATGATCAATCATGTGACCAGTATATGGTAGCTACGTGAACATTGCATGACCAGCCAGGTGAGAAGTGCATGAGAGCCAAGTGATGTGTTCATGATCAGTTACGTGAGCAGAGTATGATCAGCCCCTTGATCAGTGCATGAGTGCCATGTGATCAGTGCATGATCAGTCACGTGACAGGTGTTTGGTAAGCCACGTGAACAGTGCATGTTCAGCCACGTGATCAGTTCATGGTATCCACGTGATCAGTGCATGATCAGTTACGTGAACAGTGTAACATCAGCCACGTGAGCAGTGCATGGTCAGACACGTGAACAGCCTATGATCAAACACGTGATCAGGGCATGATCTGTCACATGATTAGTGTATGATCATCCACGTGATCAGTGCATGGGCAGTCATGTGATCAGTGCATGATTAGACGTGATCAGTGCATTTTCAGTCTCGTGGTCAGTGCATGATCAGCCCCATGACCAGTGCATGATCACTTACGTGATCAGTGCATGATCAGTCAGGTGACCAGTATATGGTAGCTACGTGAACATTGCATGACCAGCCAGTTGAGAAGTGCATGAGAGCCACGTGATGTGTGCATGATCAGTTACGTGATCATTTCATGATCAGCCACGTGATCAGTGCATGATAGCCACGTGATCAGTGCATGATAGCCACGTGATCAGTGCATGATCAGTCATGTGATACGTGTGTGATCAGCCACGCGATCAGTGCATGATATCCACGTGATCTGTGAATGATAACCACGTGATTAGTGCATGATAGCCACGTGATCAGTGCATGATGAGTCAGGTGATCAGTGCAGGATTAATTACGTGATCAGTGCATGATCAGTCACGTGACCAGTACATGGTTGCTACGTGATCATTGCATGATCAGCCACGTGAGCAGTGCATGATAGCCACGTGATCAGTGCGTGATCAGTCACGTGATCAGTACATGATCAGTCACGTGAACAGTGCATGATCATTTATGTGATCTGTGCATGATCAGTCACATGACCAGTATATGGTAGCTACGTGAATATTGCATGACCAGCCAGGTGAGAAGTGCATGATAGGCACGTGATGTGTGCATGATCATTTACGTGAGCAGAGTATGATCAGCCACGTGATCAGTGCATGAGTGCCACGTGATCAGTGGATGATCAGTCACGTGACAGGTGTGTGGTAAGCCACGTGAACAGTGCATGTTCAGCCACGTGATCAGTGCATGATATCCACGTGATCAGTGCATAATCCGTTACGTGAACAATGTATGATCAGCCACGTGAGCAGTGCATGGTCAGACACGTGAACAGTGTATGATCAAACACATGATCAGTGCATGATATCCACGTGATCAGTGCATGATCAGTCTCGTGAACAGTGCATGATAAGTCACCTGATCAGTGTATGATCAATTACGTGATCAGTGCATGATCACTCACGTGACCAGTACATGGTAGCTACGTGAACATTGCATGATCAGCCACGTGAGCAGTGCATGATAGCCGCGTGATCACTGCATGATCTGTGACATGATCAGTGTATGTTTATCCACGTGATCAGTGCATGGGCAGTCAGGTGATCAGTGCACGATACAGACGTGATCAGTGCAAGATCAGTCTCGTGATCAGTGTATGATCAACCACGTGATCAGTGCATGATCAGCCACATGATCAGTGCATGATCAATTACGTCATCAGTGCATGATCAGTCACGTGACCAGTATATGGTAGCTACGTGAACATTGCATGACGAGCCAGGTGAGAAGTGCATGAGAGCCACGTGATGTGTGCATGATCAGTTACGTGATCATTTCATGATCAGCCACGTGATCAGTGCATGATAGCCACGTGATCAGTGCATGATAGCCACGTGATCAGTGCATGATCAGTCATGTGATACGTGTGTGATCAGCCACGTGATCAGTGCATGATATCCACATGATCAGTGAATGATAGCCACGTGATTAGTGCATGATAGCCACGTGATCAGTGCATGATGTGTCAGGTGATCGGTGCAGGATTAAATACGTGATCAGTGCATGATCAGTCACGTGATCAGTACATGATCAGTCAACTGAACAGTGCATGATCATTTACGTGATCTGAGCATGATCAATCATGTGACCAGTATATGGTAGCTACGTGAACATTGCATGACCAGCCAGGTGAGAAGTGCATGAGAGCCAAGTGATGTGTTCATGATCAGTTACGTGAGCAGAGTATGATCAGCCACGTGATCAGTGCATGAGTGCCACGTGATCAGTGCATGATCAGTCACGTGACAAGTGTGTGGTAAGCCATGTGAACAGTGCATGTTCAGCCACGTGATTATTGCATGATATCCACGTGATCAGTGCATGATCAGTTACATGAACAGTGTATCATCAGCCACGTGAGCAGTGCATGGTCAGACATGTGAACAGCCTATGATCAAACACGTAATCAGTGCATGATATCCACGTGATCAGTGCATGATGAGTCTCGTGAACAGTGCATGATCAGTCACGTGATCAGTGCATGATCAGTCACGTGATCAGTGCATGATCAGTCACGTGACCAGTACATGGTAGCTACGTGATCATTGCATGATCAGCCACGTAATCTGTGCATGATAGCCACGTGATCAGTGCATGATAGCCACGTGATCAGTGCATGATCAGTCACGTGATCAGTGAATGATCAGCCACCTGATCAGTGCATGACGAGGCACGTGTTCAGTATGACCAGCCAAGTGATCAGGGCATGATAGCCACGTGATCAGTGCATGATCAGTCACGTGATCAGTGCATGGTCAGTCACGTGATCAGTGCATGATAGCCACGTGATTAGTGCATGATAGCCACATGATCAGTGTATGATCAGTTACGTGAGCAGTGTGTGATCAGCCACGTGATCAGTGCATGGTCAGACACGTAAACAGTGTATGATCAGCCACGTGATCAGTGCAGGATATCCAAATGATCAGTGCATGATCAATCACGTGATAAGTGTATGATCAGCCACGTGAACAGTGCATGCTCAGTCACGTGGTCAGGGCCTGCTGAGCTGCGTGATTCCTGTCTGCTCATCTGCTTGACAATTGCCAGCTGAGCTGCACGATTCCTGCCTGTCATCTGCTTGACAATTGCCAGCTGTGCTGCGTAATTCCTGCCTGCTCAGCTGCTTGATCATTTCCAGCTGAGCAGCATGATTCCACACAACTGAGTTCCATGATTATTGCCTGCTGACTGCTTGATTCGTGCCTACTCAGCTCTTTGTTTATTGCCTCCAGTGGCACATGATCAGTGTATGATAGCAAACATGATCAGCGCATGATCAGTCACATGATCAGCGCCATTAAGTCACGTGATCACTACATGATAGTCATGTGATCAGTCCATGCTCAGTCACAGTATCAGTGCATGATCAGCCACGTGATCAGTGCATGATCTGTCACATGATTAGTGTATGATCATCCACGTGATCAGTGCATGGCAGTCATGTGATCAGTGCATGATTAGACGTGATCAGTGCATGATCAGTCTCGTGATCAGTGCATGATAGCCACGTGATCAGTGCATGATCAGTCACCTGATGGGTGTATGATCATTCACGTGACCTGTACATGGTAGCTACATGATCAGTGCATGATCAGCCACGTGATCAGTGCATGATAGCCACGTGATCAGTGCATGATCAGTCACGTGATCAGTGCATGATCAGTCACGTGATCAGTGCATGATAGCCACGTGATCAGTGCATGATCAGCCACGTGATCAGTGCATGATAGCCACGTGATCAGTGCATGATCAGTCACGTGATCAGTGCATGATCAGCCACGTGATCAGTGCATGATCAGTCACGTGATCAGTGCATGATCAGTCACGTGATCAGTGCATGATCAGTCACGTGATCAGTGCATGATCAGTCACGTGATCAGTATATGGTAGTGATCAGTGCATGATCAGCCACGTGATCAGTGCATGATAGCCACGTGATCAGTGCATCATCAGTCGTGATCAGTGCATGATCAGCCACGTGATCAGTGCATGATGCCACGTGATCAGTGCATGATCAGTCACGTGATCAGTGCATGATCAGCCACGTGATCAGTGCATGATCAGCCACGTGATCAGTGCATGATAGCCACGTGATCAGTGCATGATCAGTCACGTGATCAGTGCATGATCAGCCACGTGATCAGTGCATGATCAGCCACGTGATCAGCCATGATCAGCCACGTGATCAGTGCATGATAGCCACGTGATCAGTGCATGATCAGTCACGTGATCAGTGCATGATCAGCCACGTGATCAGTGCATGATCAGTCACGTGATCAGTGCATGATCAGTCACGTGATCAGTACATGGTAGCCACGTGATCAGTGCATGATCAGCCACGTGATCAGTGCATGATAGCCACGTGATCAGTGCATGATAGCCACGTGATCAGTGCATGATCAGTCACGTGATCAGTGCATGATCAGCCACGTGATCAGTGCATGACAGTCACGTGATCAGTATGATCAGCCACGTGATCAGTGCATGATAGCCACGTGATCAGTGCATGATCAGTCACGTGATCAGTGCATGATCAGTCACGTGATCAGTGCATGATCAGCCACGTGATCAGTGCATGATAGCCACGTGATCAGTGCATGATCAGTTACGTGAGCAGTGTATGATCAGCCACGTGATCAGTGCATGGTCAGACACGTGAACAGTGTATGATCAGCCACGTGATCAGTGCATGATATCCAAGTGATCAGTGCATGATCAATCACGTGATCAGTGTATGATCAGCCACGTGAACAGTGCATGCTCAGTCACGTGATCAGGGCCTGCTGAGCTGCGTGATTACTGTCTGCTCATCTGCTTGACAATTGCCAGCTGAGCTGCACGATTCCTGCCTGTCATCTGCTTGACAATTGCCAGCTGTGCTGCGTAATTCCTGCCTGCTCAGCTGCTTGATTATTGCCAGCTGAGCAGCATGATTCCTCACAGCTGAGTTCCATGATTATTGCCTGCTGACTGTTTGATTCGTGCCTACTCAGCTCTTTGTTTATTGCCTCCAGAGGCACATGATCAGTGTATGATAGCAAACATGATCAGCGCATGATCAGTCACATGATCAGCGCCATTAAGTCACGTGATCACTACATGATAGTCATGTGATCAGTCCATGCTCAGTCACGGTATCAGTGCATGATCAGCCACGTGATCAGTGCATGATCTGTCACATGATTAGTGTATGATCATCCACGTGATCAGTGCATGGCAGTCATGTGATCAGTGCATGATTAGACGTGATCAGTGCATGATCAGTCACGTGATCAGTGCATGATAGCCACGTGATCAGTGCATGATCAGTCACCTGATGGGTGTATGATCATTCACGTGACCAGTACATGGTAGCTACATGATCAGTGCATGATCAGCCACGTGATCAGTGCATGATAGCCACGTGATCAGTGCATGATCAGTCACGTGATCAGTGCATGATCAGTCACGTGATCAGTGCATGATAGCCACGTGATCAGTGCATGATCAGCCACGTGATCAGTGCATGATAGCCACGTGATCAGTGCATGATCAGTCACGTGATCAGTGCATGATCAGCCACGTGATCAGTGCATGATCAGTCACGTGATCAGTGCATGATCAGTCACGTGATCAGTGCATGATCAGTCACGTGATCAGTGCATGATCAGTCACGTGATCAGTATATGGTAGCTACGTGATCAGTGCATGATCAGCCACGTGATCAGTGCATGATAGCCACGTGATCAGTGCATGATCAGTCACGTGATCAGTGCATGATCAGCCACGTGATCAGTGCATGATGCCACGTGATCAGTGCATGATCAGTCACGTGACAGTGCATGATCAGCCACGTGATCAGTGCATGATCAGCCACGTGATCAGTGCATGATAGCCACGTGATCAGTGCATGATCAGTTACGTGATCAGTGCATGATCAGCCACGTGATCAGTGCATGATCAGACACGTGATCAGCCATGATCAGCCACGTGATCAGTGCATGATAGCCACGTGATCAGTGCATGATCAGTCACGTGATCAGTGCATGATCAGCCACGTGATCAGTGCATGATCAGTCACGTGATCAGTGCATGATCAGTCACGTGATCAGTGCATGGTAGCTACGTGATCAGTGCATGATCAGCCACGTGATCAGTGCATGATAGCCACGTGATCAGTGCATGATCAGCCACGTGATCAGTGCATGATCAGTCACGTGATCAGTGCATGATCAGCCACGTGATCAGTGCATCAGTCACGTGATCAGTATGATCAGCCACGTGATCAGTGCATGATAGCCACGTGATCAGTGCATGATCAGCCACGTGATCAGTGCATGATCAGTCACGTGATCAGTGCATGATCATCCACGTGATCAGTGCATGATCAGTCATGTGATCAGTGCATGATATAGACGTGATCAGTGCATGATCAGTCACGTGATCAGTGCATGATAGCCACGTGATCAGTGCATGATCAGTCACGTGATCAGTGCATGATCAGTCACGTGATCAGTGCATGATCAGCCACGTGATCAGTGCATGATAGCCACGTGATCAGTGCATGATCAGTCACGTGATCAGTGCATGATCAGTCACGTGATCAGTGCATGATCAGCCACGTGATCAGTGCATGATCAGCCACGTGATCAGTGCATGATCAATCACGTGATCAGTGCATGATCAGTCACGTGATCAGTGCATGGTAGCTACGTGATCAGTGCATGATCAGCCACGTGATCAGTGCATGATAGCCACGTGATCAGTGCATGATCAGCCACGTGATCAGTGCATGATCAGTCACGTGATCAGTGCATGATCAGTCACGTGATCAGTGCATGATCAGTCACGTGATCAGTATATGGTAGCTACGTGATCATTGCATGACAGCCACGTGAGCAGTGCATGATAGCCACGTGATCAGTGCATGATCAGTCACGTGATCAGTGTATGATCAGCCACGTGATCAGTGCATGAGTGCCACGTGATCAGTGCATGATAGTCACGTGACAGTGTGATCAGCCACGTGATCAGTGCATGATCAGCCACGTGATCAGTGCATGATAGCCACGTGATCAGTGCATGATCAGTCACGTGATCAGTGCATGATCAGCCACGTGATCAGTGCATGATCAGTCACGTGATCAGTGCATGATCAGCCACGTGATCAGTGCATGATCAGCCACGTGATCAGTGCATGATCATCACGTGATCAGTGCATGATCAGTCACGTGACCAGTGCATGGTAGCTACGTGATCATTGCATGATCAGCCACGTGATCAGTGCATGATAGCCACGTGATCAGTGCATGATCAGCCACGTGATCAGTGCATGATCAGTCACGTGATCAGTGCATGATCAGTCACGTGATCAGTGCATGATCAGTCACGTGATCAGTGCATGGTAGCTACGTGATCATTGCATGACAGCCACGTGATCAGTGCATGATAGCCACGTGATCAGTGCATGATCAGTCACGTGATCAGTGTATGATCAGCCACGTGATCAGTGCATGAGTGCCACGTGATCAGTGCATGATAGTCACGTGATCAGTGTGTGATCAGCCACGTGATCAGTGCATGATCAGCCACGTGATCAGTGCATGATAGCCACGTGATCAGTGCATGATCAGTCACGTGATCAGTGCATGATCAGCCACGTGATCAGTGCATGATCAGTCACGTGATCAGTGCATGATCAGCCACGTGATCAGTGCATGATCAGTTACGTGATCAGTGCATGATCAGCCACGTGATCAGTGCATGATCAGCCACGTGATCAGTGCATGATCAGTTACGTGATCAGTGCATGATAGCCACGTGATCAGTGCATGATAGCCACGTGATCAGTGCATGATCAGTCACGTGATCAGTGCATGATCAGCCACGTGATCAGTGCATGATAGTCACGTGATCAGTGCATGATCAGTCACGTGATCAGTGCATGATCAGCCACGTGATCAGTGCATGATTGCTACGTGATCAGTGCATGATCAGCCACGTGATCAGTGCATGATAGCCACGTGATCAGTGCATGATAGCCACGTGATCAGTGCATGATCAGTCACGTGATCAGTGCATGATCAGTCACGTGATCAGTGCATGATCAGTCACGTGATCAGTGCATGATCAGCCACGTGATCAGTGCATGATCAGTCACGTGATCAGTGCATGTAGCCACGTGATCAGTGCATGATCAGCCACGTGATCAGTGCATGATAGCCACGTGATCAGTGCATGATCAGTCACGTGATCAGTGCATGATCAGCCACGTGATCAGTGCATGAGTGCCACGTGATCAGTGCATGATCATCACGTGATCAGTGTGTGATCAGCCACGTGATCAGTGCATGATCAGCCACGTGATCAGTGCATGATAGCCACGTGATCAGTGCATGATCAGTCACGTGATCAGTGCATGATCAGCCACGTGATCAGTGCATGATCAGTCACGTGATCAGTGCATGATCAGTCACGTGATCAGTGCATGATCATTTACGTGATCAGTGCATGATCAGTCACGTGACCAGTATATGGTAGCTACGTGATCATTGCATGATCAGCCACGTGAGCAGTGCATGATAGCCACGTGATGTGTGCATGATCAGTTACGTGAGCAGAGTATGATCAGCCACGTGATCAGTGCATGAGTGCCACGTGATCAGTGCATGATATATCACGTGACAGGTGTGTGATCAGCCACGTGAACAGTGCATGTTCCGCCACGTGATCAGTGCATGATAGCCACGTGATCAGTGCATGATCAGTTACGTGAGCAGTGTATGACCAGACACGTGATCAGTGCATGGTCAGACACGTGAACAGTGTATGATCAGCCACGTGATCAGTGCATGATATCCAAGTGATCATTGCATGATCAATCACGTGATCAGTGTATGATCAGCCACGTGAACAGTGCATGCTCAGTCATGTGATCAGGGCCTGCTGAGCTGCGTGATTACTGTCTGCTCATCTGCTTGACAATTGCCAGCTGAGCTGCACGATTCCTGCCTGTCATCTGCTTGACAATTGTCAGCTGTGCTGCGTAATTCCTGCCTGCTCAGCTGCTTGATTATTGCCAGCTGAGCAGCATGATTCCTCACAGCTGAGTTCCATGATTATTGCCTGCTGACTGTTTGATTCGTGCCTACTCAGCTCTTTGTTTATTGCCTCCAGAGGCACATGATCAGTGTATGATAGCAAACATGATCAGCGCATGATCAGTCACATGATCAGCGCCATTAAGTCACGTGATCACTACATGATAGTCATGTGATCAGTCCATGCTCAGTCACGGAATCAGTGCATGATCAGCCACGTGATCAGTGCATGATCTGTCACATGATTAGTGTATGATCATCCACGTGATCAGTGCATGGGCAGTCATGTGATCAGTGCATGATATAGACGTGATCAGTGCGTGATCAGTGCATGATCAGTCACGTGATCAGTGCATGATAGCCACGTGATCAGTGCATGATCAGTCACCTGATGGGTGTATGATCATTCACCTGACCGGTACATGGTAGCTACATGATCATTGCATGATCAGCCACGTGAGTAGTGCATGATAGCCACGTGATCAGTGCATGATCAGTCACGTGATCAGTGCATGATCATCCACGTGAACAGTGCATGTGGAGTCATGTGATCAGTGCATGATAGCCACGTGATCAGTGCATGATCAGTCCCGTGATCAGTGCATGATCAGCCACGTGATCAGTGCATGATAGCCACGTGATCAGTGCATGATCAGCCACGTGATCAGTGCATGATAGCCACGTGATCAGTGCATGACAGTCACGTGATCAGTGCATGATCAGTCACGTGATCAGTGCATGATAGCCACGTGATCAGTGCATGATCAGTCACGTGATCAGTGTATGATCAGCCACGTGATCAGTGCATGATCAGTCACGTGATCAGTGCCTGCTGAGCTGCGTGATTACTGTCTGCTCATCTGCTTGACAATTGCCAGCTGAGCTGCACGATTCCTGCCTGTCATCTGCTTGACAATTGCCACCTGTGCTGCATAATTCCTGCCTGCTCATCTACTTGATTATTGCCAGCTGAGCAGCATGATTTCTCACAGCTGAGTTCCATGATTATAGCCTGCTGACTGATTCCTGCCTACTCAGCTCTTTGTTCATTGCCTGCAGATGCACATGATCAGTGTGTGACACAAACATGATCAGCACATGATCAGTCACATGATCAGTGCATGATAAGCCACGTGATCAGTGCATGATCAGTCACGTGATCAGTGCATGATCAGCCACGTGATCAGTGCATGATAGCCACGTGATCAGTGCATGATCAGTCACGTGATCAGTGCATGATCAGTCACGTGATCAGTGCATGATCAGCCACGTGATCAGTGCATGATCAGTTACGTGATCAGTGCATGATCAGTCACGTGATCAGTGCATGATAGCTACGTGATCAGTGCATGATCAGCCACGTGATCAGTGCATGATCAGTCACGTGAACAGTGTATGATCAGCCACGTGATCAGTGCATGATATCCACGTGATCAGTGCATGATCAGTCACGTGATCAGTGTATGATCAGCCACGTGATCAGTGCATGCTCAGTCACGTGATCAGGGCCTGCTGAGCTGCGTGATTACTGTCTGCTCATCTGCTTGACAATTGCCAGCTGAGCTGCATGATTCCTGCCTGTCATCTGCTTGACAATTGCCAGCTGTGCTGTGTAATTCCTTCCTGCTCAGCTGCTTGATTATTGCCAGCTGAGCAGCATGATTCCTCACAGCTGAGTTCCATGATTATTGCCTGCTGACTGTTTGATTCGTGCCTACTCAGCTCTTTGTTTATTGCCTCCAGAGGCACATGATCAGTGTATGATAGCAAACATGATCAGTGCATGATCAGTCACATGATCAGCGCCATTAAGTCACGTGATCACTGCATGATAGTCATGTGATCAGTCCATGCTCAGTCACGGTATCAGTGCATGATCAGCCACGTGATCAGTGCATGATAGCCACGTGATCAGTGCATGATCAGCCACGTGATCAGTGCATGATCAGCCACGTGATCAGTGCATGATAGCTACGTGATCAGTGCATGATCAGTCACGTGATCAGTGCATGATCAGTCACGTGATCAGTGCATGATCAGCCACGTGATCAGTGCATGATAGCCACGTGATCAGTGCATGATCAGTCACGTGATCAGTGCATGATCAGTCACGTGACTGGTACATGGTAGCTACATGATCAGCCACGTGATCAGTGCATGATAGCCACGTGATCAGTGCATGATCAGTCACGTGATCAGTGCATGATCAGCCACGTGATCAGTGCATGATAGCCACGTGATCAGTGCATGATCAGTTACGTGATCAGTGTATGATCAGCCACGTGATCAGTGCATGATCAGACACGTGATCAGTGTATGATCAGCCACGTGATCAGTGCATGATATCCACGTGATCAGTGCATGATCAATCACGTGATCAGTGTATGATCAGCCACGTGAACAGTGCATGCTCAGTCACGTGATCAGGGCCTGCTGAGCTGCGTGATTACTGTCTGCTCATCTGCTTGACAATTGCCAGCTGAGCTGCACGATTCCTGCCTGTCATCTGCTTGACAATTGCCAGCTGTGCTGCATAATTCCTGCCTGCTCAGCTGCTTGATTATTGCCAGCTGAGCAGCATGATTCCTCACAGCTGAGTTCCATGATTATTGCCTGCTGACTGTTTGATTCGTGCCTACTCAGCTCTTTGTTTATTGCCTCCAGAGGCACATGATCAGTGTATGATAGCAAACATGATCAGCGCATGATCAGTCACATGATCAGCGCCATTAAGTCACGTGATCACTACATGATAGTCATGTGATCAGTCCATGCTCAGTCACGGTATCAGTGCATGATCAGCCACGTGATCAGTGCATGATCTGTCACGTGATTAGTGTATGATCATCCACGTGATCAGTGCATGGGCAGTCATGTGATCAGTGCATGATTAGACGTGATCAGTGCATGATCAGTCACGTGATCAGTGCATGATAGCCACGTGATCAGTGCATGATCAGTCACCTGATGGGTGTATGATCATTCACGTGACCAGTACATGGTAGCTACATGATCAGTGCATGATCAGCCACGTGATCAGTGCATGATAGCCACGTGATCAGTGCATGATCAGCCACGTGATCAGTGCATGATCAGTCACGTGATCAGTGCATGATCAGCCACGTGATCAGTGCATGATCAGCCACGTGATCAGTGCATGATCAGTCACGTGATCAGTGCATGATAGCTGCGTGATCAGTGCATGATCAGCCACGTGATCAGTGCATGATAGCCACGTGATCAGTGCATGATCAGTCACGTGATCAGTGCATGATCAGTCACGTGATCAGTGCATGATCAGTCACGTGACCAGTGCATGATAGCTGCGTGATCAGTGCATGATCAGCCACGTGATCAGTGCATGATAGCCACGTGATCAGTGCATGATCAGTCACGTGATCAGTGCATGATCAGTCACGTGATCAGTGCATGATCAGCCACGTGATCAGTGCATGATCAATTACGTGATCAGTGCATGATCAGTCACGTGATCAGTACATGGTAGCGTGATCAGTGCATGATCAGCCACGTGATCAGTGCATGATAGCCACGTGATCAGTGCATGATCAGTCACGTGATCAGTGCATGATCAGTCACGTGATCAGTGCATGATCAATTACGTGATCAGTGCATGATCAGTCACGTGATCAGTGCATGGTAGCTACGTGATCATTGCATGATCAGCCACGTGATCAGTGCATGATAGCCACGTGATCAGTGCATGATAGCCACGTGATCAGTGCATGATCAGTCACGTGATCAGTGTGTGATCAGCCACGTGATCAGTGCATGATAGCCACGTGATCAGTGCATGATCAGCCACGTGATCAGTGCATGATCAGCCACGTGATCAGTGCATGATCAGTCACGTGATAGTGCATGATCAGCCACGTGATCAGTGCATGATCAGCCACGTGATCAGTGCATGATCAATTACGTGATCAGTGCATGATCAGTCACGTGATCAGTGCATGGTTGCTACGTGATCAGTGCATGATCAGCCACGTGATCAGTGCATGATAGCCACGTGATCAGTGCATGATCAGCCACGTGATCAGTGCATGATCAGTCACGTGATCAGTGCATGATCAGTCACGTGATCAGTGCATGATCAGCCACGTGATCAGTGCATGATCAGCCACGTGATCAGTGCATGATAGCCACGTGATCAGTGCATGATAGCTACGTGATCAGTGCATGATCAGCCACGTCAGTGCATGATAGCCACGTGATCAGTGCATGATCAGTCACGTGATCAGTGCATGATCAGTCACGTGATCAGTGCATGGTAGCTGCGTGATCATGCATGATCAGCCACGTGATCAGTGCATGATAGCCACGTGATCAGTGCATGATCAGTCACGTGATCAGTGCATGATCAGTCACGTGATCAGTGCATGATCAGCCACGTGATCAGTGCATGATCAGGCACGTGATCAGTGCATGATCAGCCACGTGATCAGTGCATGATAGCCACGTGATCAGTGCATGATCAGTCACGTGATCAGTGCATGATCAGTTACGTGATCAGTGCATGATCAGCCACGTGATCAGTGCATGATCAGCCACGTGATCAGTGCATGATCAGTACGTGATCAGTGCATGATCAGTCACGTGATCAGTGCATGATAGCTACGTGATCAGTGCATGATCAGCCACGTGATCAGTGCATGATAGCCACGTGATCAGTGCATGATCAGCCACGTGATCAGTGCATGATCAGTCACGTGATACGCGTGTGATCAGCCACGTGATCAGTGCATGATAGCCACGTGATCAGTGCATGATCAGCCACGTGATCAGTGCATGATAGCCACGTGATCAGTGCATGATAGCCACGTGATCAGTGCATGATCAGTCATGTGATACGCGTGTGATCAGCCACGTGATCAGTGCATGATATCCACGTGATCAGTGCATGACAGCCACGTGATCAGTGCATGATAGTCACGTGATCAGTGCATGATCAGTCACGTGATACGTGTGTGATCAGCCACGTGATCAGTGCGTGATGAGCCACGTCATCAGTGCAGGATCAATTAGGTGATCAGTGCATGATCAGTCACGAGACCAGTACATGGTTGCTACGTGATCGTTGCATGATCAGCCACGTGAGCAGAGCATGATAGCCACGTGATCAGTGCATGATCAGTCACGTGATCAGTACATAATCAGTCACGTGAACAGTGCATGATCATTTACGTGATCTGTGCATGATCAGTCACGTGACCAGTATATGGTAGCTACGTGATCATTCCATGACGAGCCACGTGAGCAGTGCATGATAGCCACGTGATGTGTGCATGATCAGTTACGTGAGCAGAGTATGATCAGCCACGTGATCAGTGCATGAGTGCCACGTGATCAGTGCATGATATGTCACGTGACAGGTGTGTGATCAGCCACGTGAACAGTGCATGTTCAGCCACGTGATCAGTGCATGATAGCCACGTGATCAGTGCATGATCAGTTACGTGAGCAGTGTATGATCAGCCACGTGATCAGTGCATGGTCAGACACGTGAACAGTGTATGATCAGCCACGTGATCAGTGCATGATATCCAAGTGATCAGTGCATGATCAATCACGTGATCAGTGTATGATCAGCCACGTGAACAGTGCATGCTCAGTCACGTGATCTGGGCCTGCTGAGCTGCGTGATTACTGTCTGCTCATCTGCTTGACAATTGCCAGCTGAGCTGCACGATTCCTGCCTGTCATCTGCTTGACAATTGCCAGCTGTGCTGCGTAATTCCTGCCTGCTCAGCTGCTTGATTATTGCCAGCTGAGCAGCATGATTCCTCACAGCTGAGTTCCATGATTATTGCCTGCTGACTTTTGATTCGTGCCTACTCAGCTCTTTGTTTATTGCCTCCAGAGGCACATGATCAGTGTATGATAGCAAACATGATCAGCGCATGATCAGTCACTTGATCAGCGCCATTAAGTCACGTGATCACTACATGATAGTCATGTGATCAGTCCATGCTCAGTCACGGTATCAGTGCATGATCAGCCACGTGATCAGTGCATGATCTGTCACATGATTAGTGTATGATCATCCACGTGATCAGTGCATGGGCAGTCATGTGATCAGTGCATGATATAGACGTGATCAGTGCATGATCAGTCTCGTGATCAGTGCATGATAGCCACGTGATCAGTGCATGATCAGTCACCTGATGGGTGTATGATCATTCACGTGACCTGTACATGGTAGCTACATGATCATTGCATGATCAACCACGTGAGTAGTGCACGATAGCCACGTAATCACTGCATGATCAGTCACGTGATCAGTGCATGATCAGTCATGTGACCAGTACATGGTAGCTGCGTGATCATGCATGATCAGCCACGTGAGCAGTGCATGATAGCCACGTGATCAGTGCATGATCAGTCACGTGATCAGTGCATGATCAGTCACGTGATCAGTGCATGATCAGCCACGTGATCAGTGCATGATCAGTCACGTGATCAGTGCATGATCAGCCACGTGATCAGTGCATGATCAGCCACGTGATCAGTGCATGATCAGTTACGTGATCAGTGCATGATCAGTCACGTGATCAGTGCATGGTAGCTACGTGATCAGTGCATGATCAGCCACGTGATCAGTGCATGATAGCCACGTGATCAGTGCATGATCAGCCACGTGATCAGTGCATGATCAGTCACGTGATCAGTGCATGATCAGCCACGTGATCAGTGCATGATAGCCACGTGATCAGTGCATACAGCCACGTGATCAGTGCATGATCAGTCACGTGATCAGTGCATGATAGCCACGTGATCAGTGCATGATCATTCACGTGATCAGTGTGTGATCAGCCACGTGAACAGTGCATGCTCAGTCACGTGATCAGGGCCTGCTGAGCTGCGTGATTACTGTCTGCTCATCTGCTTGACAATTGCCAGCTGAGCTGCACGATTCCTGCCTGTCATCTGCTTGACAATTGCCACCTGTGCTGCATAATTCCTGCCTGCTCAGCTGCTTGATTATTGCCAGCTGAGCAGCATGATTTCTCACAGCTGAGTTCCATGATTATTGCCTACTGATTCGTGCCTACTCAGCTCTTTGTTCATTGCCTCCAGAGGCACATGATCAGTGTATGACACGAAACATGATCAGCACATGATCAGTCACATGATCAGTGCATGATAAGCCACGTGATCAGTGCATGATCAGTTACGTGATCAGTGCATGATCAGCCACGTGATCAGTGCATGATCAGCCACGTGATCAGTGCATGATCAGCCACGTGATCAGTGCATGATCAGTCACGTGATCAGTGCATGATAGCACGTGATCAGTGCATGATCAGCCACGTGATCAGTGCATGATAGCCACGTGATCAGTGCATGATAGCCACGTGATCAGTGCATGATAGCCACGTGATCAGTGCATGATCAGTCACGTGATCGTGCATGATCAGCCACGTGATCAGTGCATGATAGCCACGTGATCAGTGCATGATAGCCACGTGATCAGTGCATGATCAGTCACGTGATCAGTGCATGATCAGTCACGTGATACAGTGTGATCAGCCACGTGATCAGTGCATGATCAGCCACGTGATCAGTGCATGATCAATTACGTGATCAGTGCATGATCAGTCACGTGACCAGTACATGGTTGCTACGTGATCAGTGCATGATCAGCCACGTGATCAGTGCATGATAGCCACGTGATCAGTGCATGATCAGTCACGTGATCAGTGCATGATCAGTCACGTGATCAGTGCATGATCAGCCACGTGATCAGTGCATGATCAGTCACGTGACCAGTATATGGTAGCTTCATGATCATTGCATGATCAGCCACGTGATCAGTGCATGATAGCCACGTGATCATGCATGATCAGTCACGTGATCAGTGCATGATCAGCCACGTGATCAGTGCATGATGCCACGTGATCAGTGCATGATCAGTCACGTGACAGTGCATGATCAGCCACGTGATCAGTGCATGATCAGCCACGTGATCAGTGCATGATAGCCACGTGATCAGTGCATGATCAGTCACGTGATCAGTGCATGATCAGCCACGTGATCAGTGCATGATCAGTCACGTGATCAGTGCATGATCAGCCACGTGATCAGTGCATGATAGCCACGTGATCAGTGCATGATCCATCACGTGATCAGGTATGATCAGCCACGTGATCAGTGCATGATCAGTCACGTGATCAGTGCATGATCATTCACGTGATCAGTGCATGATCAGCCACGTGATCAGTGCATGATCAGCCACGTGATCAGTGCATGATCAGCCACGTGATCAGTGCATGATAATTCACGTGATCAGTGCATGATCAATCACGTGATCAGTGTATGATCAGCCACGTGAACAGTGCATGCTCAGTCACGTGATCAGGGCCTGCTGAGCTGCGTGATTACTGTATGCTCATCTGCTTGACAATTGCCAGCTGAGCTGCACGATTCCTGCCTGTCATCTGCTTGACAATTGCCAGCTGTGCTGCGTAATTCCTGCCTGCTCAGCTGCTTGATTATTGCCAGCTGAGCAGCATGATTCCTCACACCTGAGTTCCATGATTATTGCCTGCTGACTGTATGATTCGTGCCTACTCAGCTCTTTGTTTATTGCCTCCAGAGGCACATGATCAGTGTATGATAGCAAACATGATCAGTGCATGATCAGTCACATGATCAGCGCCATTAAGTCACGTGATCACTACATGATAGTCATGTGATCAGTCCATGCTCAGTCACGGTATCAGTGCATGATCAGCCACGTGATCAGTGCATGATCTGTCACGTGATCAGTGCATGATCATCCACGTGATCAGTGCATGGGAGTCATGTGATCAGTGCATGATAGCGCCGTGATCAGTGCATGATCAGTCCCGTGATCAGTGCATGATCAGCCACGTGATCAGTGCATGATAGCCACGTGATCAGTGCATGATCAGTCACGTGATCAGTGCATGATCAGTCACGTGATCAGTGCATGATCAGCCACGTGATCAGTGCATGATCAGTCACGTGATCAGTGCATGCTGAGCTGCGTGATTACTGTCTGCTCATCTGCTTGACAATTGCCAGCTGAGCTGCACGATTCCTGCCTGTCATCTGCTTGACAATTGCCACCTGTGCTGCGTAATTCCTGCCTGCTCATCTACTTGATTATTGCCAGCTGAGCAGCATGATTTCTCAGAGCTGAGTTCCATGATTATAGCCTGCTGACTGATTCGTGCCTAATCAGCTCTATGTTCATTGCCTCCAGAGGCACATGATCAGTGTGTGACACCAAACATGATCAGCACATGATCAGTCACATGATCAGTGCATGATAAGCCACGTGATCAGTGCATGATCAATTACGTGATCAGTGCATGATCAGTCACGTGACCAGTACATGGTAGCTACGTGATCAGTGCATGATCAGCCACGTGATCAGTGCATGATAGCCACGTGATCAGTGCATGATCAGTCACGTGATCAGTGCATGATCAGCCACGTGATCAGTGCATGATCAGCCACGTGATCAGTGCATGATCAGCCACGTGATCAGTGCATGATCAGCCACGTGATCAGTGCATGATAGCACGTGATCAGTGCATGATCAGTCACGTGATCAGTGCATGATCAGTCACGTGATCAGTGCATGATCAGCCACGTGATCAGTGCATGATAGCCACGTGATCAGTGCATGATCAGTCACGTGATCAGTGCATGATCAGTCACGTGACTGGTACATGGTAGCTACTTGATCAGCCACGTGATCAGTGCATGATAGCCACGTGATCAGTGCATGATCAGTCACGTGATCAGTGCATGATCAGCCACGTGATCAGTGCATGATAGCCACGTGATCAGTGCATGATCAGTTACGTGAGCAGTGTATGATCAGCCACGTGATCAGTGCATGTTCAGACACGTGAACAGTGTATGATCAGCCACGTGATCAGTGCATGATATCCAACTGATCAGTGCATGATCAATCACGTGATAAGTGTATGATCAGCCACGTGAACAGTGCATGCTCAGTCACGTGATCAGGGCCTGCTGAGCTGCGTGATTACTGTCTGCTCATCTGCTTGACAATTGCCAGCTGAGCTGCACGATTCCTGCCTGTCATCTGCTTGACAATTGCCAGCTGTGCTGCGTAATTCCTGCCTGCTCAGCTGCTTGATTATTGCCAGCTGAGCAGCAGGATTCCTCACAGATGAGTTCCATGATTGTTGCCTGCTGACTGTTTGATTCGTGCCTACTCAGGTCTTTGTTTATTGCCTCCAGAGGCACATGATCAGTGTATGATAGCAAACATGATCAGCGCATGATCAGTCACATGATCAGCGCCATTAAGTCACGTGATCACTACATGATAGTCATGAGATCAGTCCATGCTCAGTCACGGTATCAGTGCATGATCAGCCACGTGATCAGTGCATGATCTGTCACTTGATTAGTGTATGATCATCCACGTGATCAGTGCATGGGCAGTCATGTGATCAGTGCATGATTAGACGTGATCAGTGCATGATCAGTCTCGTGATCAGTGCATGATAGCCACGTGATCAGTGCATGATCAGTCACCTGATGGGTGTATGATCATTCACGTGACCGGTACATGGTAGCTACATGATCAGTGCATGATCAGCCACGTGATCAGTGCATGATAGCCACGTGATCAGTGCATGATCAGTCACGTGATCAGTGCATGATCAGTCACGTGATCAGTGCATGATCAGCCACGTGATCAGTGCATGATCAGCCACGTGATCAGTGCATGATCAGTCACGTGATCAGTGCATGATAGCACGTGATCAGTGCATGATCAGCCACGTGATCAGTGCATGATAGCCACGTGATCAGTGCATGATCAGTCACGTGATCAGTGCATGATCAATCACGTGATCAGTGCATGATCAGTCACGTGATCAGTGCATGGTAGCTGCATGATCAGTGCATGATCAGCCACGTGATCAGTGCATGATAGCCACGTGATCAGTGCATGATCAGTCACGTGATCAGTGCATGATCAGTTACGTGATCAGTGCATGATCAGTCACGTGATCAGTGCATGGTAGCTACGTGATCAGTGCATGATCAGCCACGTGATCAGTGCATGATAGCCACGTGATCAGTGCATGATCAGTCACGTGATCAGTGCATGATCAGTCACGTGATCAGTGCATGATCAGCCACGTGATCAGTGCATGATCAATTACGTGATCAGTGCATGATCAGTCACGTGATCAGTGCATGATAGCTGTGATCAGTGCATGATCAGCCACGTGATCAGTGCATGATAGCCACGTGATCAGTGCATGATCAGTCACGTGATCAGTGCATGATCAGTCACGTGATCAGTGCATGATCATTACGTGATCAGTGCATGATCAGTCACGTGATCAGTGCATGGTAGCTACGTGATCAGTGCATGATCAGCCACGTGATCAGTGCATGATAGCCACGTGATCAGTGCATGATCAGCCACGTGATCAGTGCATGATCAGTCACGTGATCAGTGTGTGATCAGCCACGTGATCAGTGCATGATAGCCACGTGATCAGTGCATGATAGCCACGTGATCAGTGCATGATAGCCACGTGATCAGTGCATGATCAGTCACGTGATCAGTGTGTGATCAGCCACGTGATCAGTGCATGATCAGTCACGTGATCAGTGCATGATCAATTACGTGATCAGTGCATGATCAGTCCCGTGATCAGTGCATGGTAGCTACGTGATCAGTGCATGATCAGCCACGTGATCAGTGCATGATAGCCACGTGATCAGTGCATGATCAGCCACGTGATCAGTGCATGATCAGTCACGTGATCAGTGCATGATCAGTCACGTGATCAGTGCATGATCAGCCACGTGATCAGTGCATGATCAGCCACGTGATCAGTGCATGATCAGCCACGTGATCAGTGCATGATAGCTACGTGATCAGTGCATGATCAGCCACGTGATCAGTGCATGATAGCCACGTGATCAGTGCATGATCAGTCACGTGATCAGTGCATGATCAGTCACGTGACCAGTGCATGGTAGCTGCGTGATCATGCATGATCAGCCACGTGATCAGTGCATGATAGCCACGTGATCAGTGCATGATCAGTCACGTGATCAGTGCATGATCAGTCACGTGATCAGTGCATGATCAGCCACGTGATCAGTGCATGATCAGTCACGTGATCAGTGCATGATCAGCCACGTGATCAGTGCATGATAGCCACGTGATCAGTGCATGATCAGTCACGTGATCAGTGCATGATCAGTCACGTGATCAGTGCATGATCAGCCACGTGATCAGTGCATGATCAGCCACGTGATCAGTGCATGATCAGTCACGTGATCAGTGCATGATCAGCCACGTGATCAGTGCATGATCAGTCACGTGATCAGTGCATGATCAGCCACGTGATCAGTGCATGTCAGTCATGTATCAGTGCATGATAGCCACGTGATCAGTGCATGATCAGTCCCGTGATCAGTGTATGATCAGCCACGTGATCAGTGCATGATCAGCCACGTGATCAGTGCATGATCAGTCACGTGATCAGTGCATGATCAGTCACGTGATCAGTGTATGATCAGCCACGTGAACAGTGCATGCTCAGTCACGTGATCAGGGCCTGCTGAGCTGCGTGATTACTGTCTGCTCATCTGCTTGACAATTGCCAGCTGAGCTGCACGATTCCTGCCTGTCATCTGCTTGACAATTGCCAGCTGTGCTGCGTAATTCCTGCCTGCTCATCTGCTTGATTATTGCCAGCTGAGCAGCATGATTTCTCACAGCTGAGTTCCATGATTATAGCCTGCTGACTGATTCGTGCCTACTCAGCTCTTTGTTCATTGCCTCCAGAGGCACATGATCAGTGTATGATACCAAACATGATCAGCACATGATCAGTCACATGATCAGTGCATGATAAGCCACGTGATCAGTGCATGATCAGTCATGTGATCAGTGCATGATCAGTCATGTGATCAGTGCATGATAGCCACGTGATCAGTGCATGATCAGCCACGTGATCAGTGCATGATAGCCACGTGATCAGTGCATGATCAGTCACGTGATCAGTGCATGATCAGTCACGTGATCAGTGCATGATCAGTCACGTGATCAGTGCATGATAGCCACGTGATCAGTGCATGATCAGTCACGTGATACGTGTATGATCAGCCACGTGATCAGTGCATGATAGCCACGTGATCAGTGCATGATAGCCACGTGATCAGTGCATGATCAGTCACGTGATCAGTGCATGATCAGTCACGTGATACGTGTGTGATCAGCCACGTGATCAGTGCATGATGAGCCACGTGATCAGTGCATGATCAATTACGTGATCAGTGCATGATCAGTCACGTGATCAGTGCATGGTAGCTACGTGATCAGTGCATGATCAGCCACGTGATCAGTGCATGATAGCCACGTGATCAGTGCATGATCAGTCACGTGATCAGTGCATGATCAGTCACGTGATCAGTGCATGATCAGTTACGTGATCAGTGCATGATCAGTCACGTGATCAGTGCATGGTAGCTACGTGATCATTCATGACAGCCACGTGATCAGTGCATGATAGCCACGTGATCAGTGCATGATCAGTCACGTGATCAGTGCATGATCAGTCACGTGATCAGTGCATGATCAGTCACGTGATCAGTGCATGTAGCTGCGATGATCACATGATCAGCCACGTGATCAGTGCATGATAGCCACGTGATCAGTGCATGATCAGTCACGTGATCAGTGCATGATCAGCCACGTGATCAGTGCATGATAGCCACGTGATCAGTGCATGATCAGTCACGTGATCAGTGCATGATCAGTCACGTGATCAGTGCATGATCAGCCACGTGATCAGTGCATGATCAGCCACGTGATCAGTGCATGATCAGTTACGTGATCAGTGCATGATCAGTCACGTGATCAGTGCATGGTAGCTACGTGATCAGTGCATGATCAGCCACGTGATCAGTGCATGATAGCCACGTGATCAGTGCATGATAGCCACGTGATCAGTGCATGATCAGTCACGTGATACGTGTATGATCATACACGTGATCAGTGCATGATAGCCACGTGATCAGTGCATGATCAGCCACGTGATCAGTGCATGATAGCCACGTGATCAGTGCATGATCAATTACGTGATCAGTGCATGATCAGTCACGTGATCAGTACATGGTTGCTACGTGATCAGTGCATGATCAGCCACGTGATCAGTGCATGATAGCCACGTGATCAGTGCATGATCAGTCACGTGATCAGTGCATGATCAGTCACGTGATCAGTGCATGATCAGTCACGTGATCAGTGCATGATCAGTCACGTGATCAGTGCATGATAGCTACGTGATCAGTGCATGACAGCCACGTGATCAGTGCATGATAGCCACGTGATCAGTGCATGATCAGTCACGTGATCAGTGTATGATCAGCCACGTGATCAGTGCATGAGTGCCACGTGATCAGTGCATGATCAGCCACGTGATCAGTGCATGATCATGTGATCAGTGCATGATAGCCCGTGATCAGTGCATGATCAGTCCCGTGATCAGTGCATGATCAGCCACGTGATCAGTGCATGATCAGTTACGTGATCAGTGCATGATCAGTCACGTGATCAGTACATGATAGCTACGTGATCAGTGCATGATCAGCCACGTGATCAGTGCATGATAGCCACGTGATCAGTGCATGATCAGCCACGTGATCAGTGCATGATCACCACGTGATCAGTGCATGATCAGTCACGTGATACGTGTGTGATCAGCCACGTGATCAGTGCATGATCAGTCACGTGATCAGTGCATGATCAGCCACGTGATCAGTGCATGATCAGTCACGTGATCAGTGCATGTTGCTACGTGATCAGTGCATGATCAGCCACGTGATCAGTGCATGATCAGTCACGTGATCAGTGCATGATCAGTTACGTGATCAGTGCATGATCAGTCACGTGACCAGTGCATGGTAGCTACGTGATCATGCATGATCAGCCACGTGATCAGTGCATGATAGCCACGTGATCAGTGCATGATCAGCCACGTGATCAGTGCATGATGCCACGTGATCAGTGCATGATCAGTCACGTGATCAGTGCATGATCAGCCACGTGATCAGTGCATGATCAGCCACGTGATCAGTGCATGATAGCCACGTGATCAGTGCATGATCAGTCACGTGATCAGTGCATGATCAGCCACGTGATCAGTGCATGATCAGACACGTGATCAGTGCATGATCAGCCACGTGATCAGTGCATGATATCCACGTGATCAGTGCATGATCAGTCACGTGATCAGTGCATGATCAGTCACGTGATCAGTGCATGATCAGCCACGTGATCAGTGCATGATAGCCACGTGATCAGTGCATGATCAGTCACGTGATCAGTGCATGATCAGTCACGTGATCAGTGCATGATCAGCCACGTGATCAGTGCATGATCAATCACGTGATCAGTGCATGATCAGTCACGTGATCAGTGCATGATAGCTACGTGATCAGTGCATGATCAGCCACGTGATCAGTGCATGATCAGTCACGTGATCAGTGCATGATCAGTCACGTGATCAGTGCATGATCAATTACGTGATCAGTGCATGATCAGTCACGTGATCAGTGCATGTCAGCTACGTGATCAGTGCATGATCAGCCACGTGATCAGTGCATGATAGCCACGTGATCAGTGCATGATCAGCCACGTGATCAGTGCATGATCAGCCACGTGATCAGTGCATGATCAGTCACGTGATCAGTGCATGATCAGCCACGTGATCAGTGCATGATACCACGTGATCAGTGCATGATCAGTCACGTGATCAGTGCATGATCAGCCACGTGATCAGTGCATGATAGCCACGTGATCAGTGCATGATAGCCACGTGATCAGTGCATGATCAGTCACGTGATCAGTGCATGATCAGTCACGTGATCAGTGCATGATCAGCCACGTGATCAGTGCATGATAGCCACGTGATCAGTGCATGATCAGTCACGTGATCAGTGCATGATCAGTCACGTGATCAGTGCATGATCAGCCACGTGATCAGTGCATGATCATTACGTGATCAGTGCATGATCAGTCACGTGATCAGTACATGGTAGCTACGTGATCATTGCATGATCAGCCACGTGATCAGTGCATGATAGCCACGTGATCAGTGCATGATCAGTCACGTGATCAGTGCATGATCAGTCACGTGATCAGTGCATGATCAGTCACGTGATCAGTGCATGATCAGTCACGTGATCAGTGCATGATAGCCACGTGATCAGTGCATGATCAGCCACGTGATCAGTGCATGATCAGCCACGTGATCAGTGCATGATCAGTCACGTGATCAGTGCATGATCAGCCACGTGATCAGTGCATGATAGCCACGTGATCAGTGCATGATCAGTCACGTGATCAGTGCATGATCAGTCACGTGATCAGTGCATGATCAGCACGTGATCAGTGCATGATCAGTCATGTATCAGTGCATGATAGCCCGTGATCAGTGCATGATCAGTCACGTGATCAGTGCATGATCAGCCACGTGATCAGTGCATGATAGCCACGTGATCAGTGCATGATCAGTCACGTGATCAGTGCATGATCAGCCACGTGATCAGTGCATGATAGCCACGTGATCAGTGCATGACAGTCACGTGATCAGTGCATGATCAGTCACGTGATCAGTGCATGATAGCCACGTGATCAGTGCATGATCAGCCACGTGATCAGTGCATGATCAGTCACGTGATCAGTGCATGATCAGTCACGTGATCAGTGCATGATCAGCCACGTGATCAGTGCATGTCAGTCATGTATCAGTGCATGATAGCCGTGATCAGTGCATGATCAGTCCCGTGATCAGTGCATGATCAGCCACGTGATCAGTGCATGATAGCCACGTGATCAGTGCATGATCAGTCACGTGATCAGTGCATGATCAGTCACGTGATCAGTGTGTGATCAGCCACGTGAACAGTGCATGCTCAGTCACGTGATCAGGGCCTGCTGAGCTGCGTGATTACTGTCTGCTCATCTGCTTGACAATTGCCAGCTGAGCTGCACGATTCCTGCCTGTCATCTGCTTGACAATTGCCAGCTGTGCTGCGTAATTCCTGCCTGCTCATCTGCTTGATTATTGCCAGCTGAGCAGCATGATTTCTCACAGCTGAGTTCCATGATTATAGCCTGCTGACTGATTCGTGCCTACTCAGCTCTTTGTTCATTGCCTCCAGAGGCACATGATCAGTGTATGACACCAAACATGATCAGCACATGATCAGTCACATGATCAGTGCATGATAAGCCACGTGATCAGTGCATGATCAGTCATGTGATCAGTGCATGATCAGTCACGTGATCAGTGCATGATAGCCACGTGATCAGTGCATGATCAGCCACGTGATCAGTGCATGATAGCCACGTGATCAGTGCATGATCAGTCACGTGATCAGTGCATGATCAGTCACGTGATCAGTGCATGATCAGTCACGTGATCAGTGCATGATAGCCACGTGATCAGTGCATGATCAGTCACGTGATCACGTGTGTGATCAGCCACGTGATCAGTGCATGATAGCCACGTGATCAGTGCATGATAGCCACGTGATCAGTGCATGATCAGTCACGTGATCAGTGCATGATCAGTCACGTGATCAGTGTGTGATCAGCCACGTGATCAGTGCATGATGAGCCACGTGATCAGTGCATGATCAATTACGTGATCAGTGCATGATCAGTCACGTGATCAGTACATGGTAGCTACGTGATCAGTGCATGATCAGCCACGTGATCAGTGCATGATAGCCACGTGATCAGTGCATGATCAGTCACGTGATCAGTGCATGATCAGTCACGTGATCAGTGCATGATCAGTCACGTGATCAGTGCATGATCAGTCACGTGATCAGTATATGGTAGCTTCGTGATCATTGATGACAGCCACGTGATCAGTGCATGATAGCCACGTGATCAGTGCATGATCAGTCACGTGATCAGTGCATGATCAGTCACGTGATCAGTGCATGATCAGTCACGTGACCAGTACATAGTAGCTGCCTGATGATCACCTGATCAACCACGTGATCAGTGCATGATAGCCACGTGATCAGTGCATGATCAGCCACGTGATCAGTGCATGATCAGTCACGTGATCAGTGCATGATCAGCCACGTGATCAGTGCATGATCAGGCACGTGATCAGTGTATGATCAGCCACGTGATCAGTGCATGATATCCACGTGATCAGTGCATGATCAGTCACGTGATCAGTGCATGATCAGTCACGTGATCAGTGTATGATCAGCCACGTGATCAGTGCATGATCAGCCACATGATCAGTGCATGATCAATTACGTGATCAGTGCATGATCAGTCACGTGACCAGTACATGGTAGCTACGTGATCATTGCCTGATCAGCCACGTGATCAGTGCATGATAGCCACGTGATCAGTGCATGATAGCCACGTGATCAGTGCATGATCAGTCATGTGATACGTGTGTGATCAGACATGTGATCAGTGCATGATACCCACGTGATCAGTGCATGACAGCCACGTGATCAGTGCATGAGAGCCATGTGATCAGTGCAGGATCAATTACGTGATCAGTGCATGATCAGTCACGAGACCAGTACATGGTTGCTACGTGATCGTTGCATGATCAGCCACGTGAGCAGAGCATGATAGCCACGTGATCAGTGCATGATCAGTCACGTGATCAGTACATGATCAGTCACGTGAACAGTGCATGATCATTTACGTGATCTTTGCATAATGAGTCACGTGACCAGTATATGGTAGCTACGTGATCATTCCATGACGAGCCACGTGAGCAGTGCATGATAGCCACATGATGTGTGCATGATCACTTACGTGAGCAGAGTATGATCAGCCACGTGATCAGTGCATGAGTGCCACGTGATCAGTGCATGATCAGCCACGTGATCAGTGCATGTGGAGTCATGTAGTCAATGCATGATAGCGCCGTAATCAGTGGACGATCAGTCCCGTGATGAGTGTATGATCAGCCACGTGATCAGTGCATGATCAATTACGTGATCAGTGCAAGATCAGTCACGTGACCAGTACATGGTAGCTACGTGATCATTGCTTGATCAGCCACGTGATCAGTGCATGATATCCACGTGATCAGTGAATGATAGCCACGTGATCAGTGTATGATAACCACGTGATCAGTGCATGATCAGTCACGTGATACGTGTGTGATCAGCCACGTGATCAGTGCAATATGAGTCACGTGTCAGTGCAGGATTAATTACGTGATCAGTGCATGATCAGTCACGTGACCAGTACATGGTTGCTACGTGATCATTGCATGATCAGCCACGTGATCAGTACATGATCAGTCACGTGAAAAGTGCATGATCATTTACGTGATCTGTGCATGATCAGTCACGTGACCAGTATATGGTAGCTGTGTGATCATTGCATGATCAGCCACGTGAGCAGTGCATGATAGCCACGTGATCAGTGCATGATCAGTCACGTGATCAGTGCATGATCAATTACGTGATCAGTGCATGATCAGTCACGTGATCAGTGCATGATCAATTACGTGATCAGTGCATGATCAGTCATGTGACCAGTACATGGTAACTGTGTGATCATTGCATGATCAGCCACGTGAGCAGTGCATGATAGCCACGTGATCAGTGCATGATCAGTCACGTGACCAGTGCATGGTAGCTACGTGGTCATTGCATGATCAGCCACGTGATCAGTGCATGATATTCACGTGATCAGTGCAGGATAGCCACGTGATCACTTCATGATTAGTCACGTGATCAGTACATGATCAGTCACGTTAACAGTGCATGATCATTTACGAGATCTCTGCATGATCAGTCACGTGACCAGTGTATGGTAGCTTCGTGATCATTCCATGACGAGCCACGTGAGCAGTGCATGATAGCCACGTGATGTGAGCATGATGAGTTACGTGAGCAGAGTATGATCAGCCACGTGATCAGTGCATGAGTAACACGTGATCAGTGCATGATATGTCACGTGACAGGTATGTGATCAGCCACGTGAACATTGCAAGTTCAGCCACGTGATCAGTGCATGATAGCCACGTGATTAGTGCATGATCACTTACGTGAGCAGTGTATGATCAGCCACGTGATCAGTGCATGGTCAGACACGTGAACAGTGTATGATCAGCCACGTGATCAGTGCATGATATCCAAGTGATCAGTGCATGATCAATCACCTGATCAGTGTATGATCAGCCACGTGAACAGTGCATGCTCAGTCACGTGATCTGGGCCTGCTGAGATGCGTGATTACTGTCTGCTCATCTGCTTGACAATTGCCAGCTGAGCTGCACGATTCCTGCCTGTCATCTGCTTGACAATTGCCAGCTGTGCTGCATAATTCCTGCCTGCTCAGCTGCTTGATTATTGCCAGCTGAGCAGCATGATTCCTCACTGCTGAGTTCCATGATTATTGCCTGCTGACTGTTTGATTCGTGCCTACTCAGCTCTTTGTTTATTGCCTCCAGAGGCACATGATCAGTGTATGATAGCAAACATGATCAGCGCATGATCAGTCACATGATCAGCGCCATTAAGTCACGTGATCACTACATGATAATCATGTGATCAGTCCATGCTCAGACACGGTATCAGTGCATGATCAGCCACGTGATCAGTGCATGATCTGTCACATGATTAGTGTATGATCATCCACGTGATCATGCATGGGTAGTCATGTGATCACTGCATGATATAGACGTGATCAGTGCATGATCAGTCTCGTGATCAGTGCATGATGGCCACGTGATCAGTGCATGATCAGTCACCTGATGGGTGTATGATCATTCACGTGACCTTTACATGGTAGCTACATGATCATTGCATGATCAGCCACGTGAGTAGTGCATGATAGCCACGTGATCACTGCATGATCAGTCACGTGATCAGTGCATGATCAGTCATGTGACCAGTACATGGGAGCTGCGTGATCATCGCATGATCAGCCACGTGAGCAGTGCATGATAGCCACGTGATCACTGCATGATCAGTCACGTGATCAGTGCATGATCAGTCATGTGACCAGTACATGGGAGCTGCGTGATCATCGCATGATCAGCCACGTGAGCAGTGCATGATAGCCACGTGATCAGTGCATTATCAGACACGAGATTAGTGCATGATTAGTCACGTGATCAGTGCATGATCAGCCACGTGATCAGTGCATGATCAATTACATGATCAGTGCATGATCAGTCATGTGACCAGTACATGGTAGCTACGTGATCATTGCCAGATCAGCTACATGAGCAGTGCTTGATAGCCACGTGATCAGTGCATGATCAGCGACGTGATCAGTGCAGGACCAGGCATGTGATCAGTGTATGTCCAGTCACGTGATCAGTGCATGATCAGTCACGTTATCAGTGTATGAACAGCCACGTGATCAGTGCATGATCAGCCACATGATCAGTGCATGATCAATTACATGATCAGTGCATGATCAGTCATGTGACCAGTACATGGTAGCTACGTGATCATTGCCAGATCAGCCAAGAGAGCAGTGCATGATAGCCACGTGATCAGTGCATGATCAGCCATGTGATCAGTGCATGATCAGTTACGTGATCAGTGCATGGTCAGTCACGTGATCAGTGCATTATCATCCACGTGATCAGTGCATGTGGAGTCATGTAGTCAATGCATGATAGCACCGTGATCAGTGCACGATCAGTCCCATGATGAGTGTATGATCAGCCAAGTGATCAGTGCAAGATAGCTACGTGATCAGTGCATGATCAGTCACATGATCAGTGCATGATCAGTCACGTGATAGGTGTGTGATAAGCCATGTGAACAGTGCATGCTCAGTCAAGTGATCAGGGACTGCTGAGCTGCGTGATTACTGTCTGCTCATCTGCTTGACAATTTCCAGCTGAGCTGCACGATTCCTGCCTGTCATCTCCTTGACAATTGCCACCTGTGCTGCGTAATTCCTGCCTGATCATCTACTTGATTATTGCCAGCTGAGCAGCATGATTTCTCAGAGCTGAGTTCCATGATTATAGCCTGCTGACTGATTCCTGCCTACTCAGCTCTATGTTCATTGCCTCCAGAGGCACATGATCAGTGTGTGACACCAAACATGATCAGCACATGATCAGTCACATAATCAATGCATGATAAGCCAGGTGATCAGTGCATGATCAATTATGTGATCAGTGCATGACCAGTCATGTGACCAGTACATGGTAGCTGCGTGATCATTGCATGATCAGCCACGTGAGCAGTGCATGATAGCCACGTGATCAGTGCATGATCAGTCACGTAATCTGTGCATGATCAGTCACGTGATCTGTGCATGATCAGTCACGTGATCAGTGCATGATCAATTACCTGATCATTGCATGATCAGTCACGTGACCAGTGCATGGTAGCTTCGTGATCATTGCATGATCAGCCACGTGATCAGTGCATGATAGCCACGTGATCAGTGCATGATCAGTCACGTGATACGTGTGTGATCAGCCACGTGATCAGTGCATGTTATCCACGGGATCAGTGCAGGATCGCCACGTGATCACTTCATGATTATTTACGTGATCTGTACATGATCAGGCACGTGATACGTGTGTGATCAGCCACTGGATCAGTGCGTGATGAGCCATGTGATCAGTGCAGGATCAATTACGTGATCAGTGCATGATCAGTCACATAACCAGTACATGGTAGCTACGTGATCATTGCGTGATCAGCCACGTGATCAGTGCATGATAGCTACGTGATCAGTGCATGATAGCCACATGATCAGTGCAAGAGAGCCACGTGATCAGTGCATGATCAGTCACGTGATACATGTGTGATCAGCCACGTGATCAGTGCATGATGAGCCACGTCATCAGTGCAGGATCAATTTCGTGATCAGTGCATGATCAGTCACGTGACCAGTACATGGTTGTTAGGTGATCCTTGCATTGTCAGCCACGTGAGCAGAGCATGATAGCCACGTGATAAGTGCATGATCAGTCACGTGATCAGTACATGATCAGTCACTTGAACAGTGCATGATAATTGACGTGATCTGTGCATGATCAGTCACGTGACCAGTATATGGTAGCTACGTGATCATTCCGTGAAAAGCTACGTGAGCAGTGCTTGATAGAAACGAGATGTGTGCATGATGAGTTACGTGAGCAGAGTATGATCACCCACGTGATCAGTGCATGGGCAGTCCTGTGATCAGTGCATGATATAGACGTGATCAGTGCATGATCAGTCTCGTGATCAGTGCATGATAGCCTCGTGATCAGTGCATGATCAGTCACCTGATGGGTGTATGATCATTAACGTGACCTGTACATGGTAGCTACATGATCATTGCATGATCAGCCACGTGAGTAGTGCACGATAGCCACGTGATCACTGCATGATCAGTCACGTGATCAGTGCATGATCAGTCATGTGACCAGTACATGGTAGCTGCGTGATCATCGCATGATCAGCCACGTGAGCAGTGCATGATCAGCCACGTGATCAGTGCATGACCAGGCACGTGATCAGTGTATGTCCAGCCAAGTGATCAGTGCATGATAGCCAAGTGATCAGTGCATGATCAGTAACGTAATCAGTGCATGATTAGTCACGTGATCAGTGTATAATCAGCCACGTGATCAGTGCATGATCAGCCACATGATCAGTGCATGATCAATTACGTGATCAGTGCATGATCAGTCACGTGACCAGTACATGATAGCTACATCATCATTGCCAGATCAGCCACGTGAGCAGTGAATGATAGCCACGTGATCAGTGCATGATCAGCCATGTGATCAGTACATGATCAGTCACGTGATCAGTGCACGATCAGTCCCGTGATGAGTGTATGATCAGCGAAGTGATCAGTGCAAGATAGCTACGTGATCAGTGCATGATCAGTCACATGATCAGTGCATGATCAGTCACGTGATAGGTGTGTGATCAGCCATGTGAACAGTGCATGCTCAGTCACGAGATCAGGGCCTGCTGAGCTGTGTGATTGCCGTCTGCTCTTCTGCTTGACAATTGCCAGCTGTGCTGCGTAATTCCTGCCTGCTCAGCTGCTTGATTATTGCCAGCTGAGCAGCATGATTCCTCCCACCAGAGTTCCATGATTATTGCCTGCTGACTGTTTGATTCGTGCCTACTCAGCTCTTTCTTTATTGCCTCCAGAGGCACATGATCAGTGTATGATAGCAAACATGATCAGCGCATGATCAGCCACATGATCAACGCCATTAAGTCACGTGATCACTAATTGATAGTCATGTGATCAGTCCATGCTCAGTCACGGTATCAGTGCATGATCAGCCACGTGATCAGTGCATGATCAGCCAGGTGATCAGTTCATGATAGCTATGTGATCAGTTCATGGTTTGTCACGTGATCTGTGCATGACCAGGCAGGTGATCAGTGTATGATTAGCCACGTGATCAGTGCATGATCCGTCACCTGATGGGTGTATGATCAGTCACCTGACCAGTACATGGTAGCTACATGATCATTGCATGATAAGCCACGTGAGTAGTGCATGATAGCCACGTGATCAGTGCATGATCAGTCATGTAATCTGTGCAAGACCAGGCACGTGATCAGTGTATGACCAGCCAAGTGATCAGTGCATTATAGCCACGTGATCAGTGCATGATCAGTCACGTGATCAGTGGATGATCAGCCACGTGATCAGTACATGATCAGCCACATGATCAGTGCATGATCAATTACGTGATCAGTCCATGATCAGTCACGTGAGCAGTATATGGTAGCTAGGTGAACATTGCATGATCACCCACATGAGCCGTGCATGATAGCCACGAGATCAGTGCATGATCAGCCACGTGATCAGTACATGATCAGCCACATGATCAGTGCATGATCAATTACGTGATCAGTCCATGATCAGTCACGTGAGCAGTATATGGTAGCTAGGTGATCATTGCATGATCACCCACATGAGCCGTGCATGATAGCCACGAGATCAGTGCATGATCAGTCACGTGATCAGTGCATGATCACTCACGTGAACAGTGCATGATAAGTCAACTAAACAGTGCATGATCAATTACGTGATCAGTGCATGATCACTCACGTGACCAGTACATGGTAGCTACGTGATAATTGCATGAACAGCCACATGAGCAGTGCCTGATAGCCACGTGATCAGTGAATGATCAGTCACGTGATCACTGCATGATAGCCACGTGTTCAGTGCGTGCACAGTCCCATGATCAGCGCCTCTCAGCCTCTGATCATTGCCTGATAAACACGTGATCAGTGCATGATGAGCCATGTGATCAGTGCCTGATCAGCCACGTCATCAGTGCATGCACAGTCTCGTCATCAGTGGATGATAGCCACGTGATCAGTGCATGCTCAGTCACGTGATCTGTACTTGATCAGCCACGTGATCAGTGCCTGCAGAGTCACGTGATCAGGGCCTGTTGAACTGCGTGATTCCTGCTGGCTCATCTGCAGGAAAATTGCCATCTGAGCTGCGTGATTCCTGTCGGCTCATCTGCTTGACAATTGCCAGCTGAGCTGCGTGATTCCTGCCTGGTCCCGTGCTGATTATTGCCAGTTGAGCAACATGATTCGTCACTGCTGAGCTCCATGCTTATTGCCTGCTGATTGCGTGGTTCGTGTCTGCTCAGCTCTTTGAGTATTGCCTCCTGAGGTCCCTGTTCGGTCTCGACCTGCCGGGGACCAGCCCCAACTGATCTAGGGTATTCGAAGGAGAGATGGCCTAGGTGACTATTTATATGCTAATCAGAGATGTCAAGAATAAGAGTATGAGGAGAGCTCAGTAGGAAAATTCGGTGGAGAAAAGAGACTGAGTAGCTTGGTTTACGCGGAAGACCAAACTTCAAGACAAGAATTTTGCACCACTTACGTAGGCCGCAGGCGCCCTCTCGAATAGCGAAAGGTGCCTCACCCTAGACACCTTCTCGAGTGGGTCTTAGCAGCACAGGCATAATTAGTAAGCATGGTGGGTTCCGCGCTCCAGATGGAGACTCAGCTGGAAGTTAAAGGGAAGAATGACAAGGAACTTTATGAATTGGAGCTGTAAGTTAACTCCTTGACAGAGAGAGCGAGATGGTGGTGGGGGACAGCCCCCAGTGAAATCAGAGGTGAGAGCACAAAGCAATAGAGTAGGCAGACTCTGGTTTTTTTGGGGGGGAGATGCTGGAGAATATCCAGGTGGACTCCTGAGGCTCGATCCCACATTTGCGTATGCCGAGCCTCCTTCCTCATGACCTTTGTCCACAGTGGAATGCCTCCCCGGCTCCCGGCACATGATCAGTGCATGCTCAGTCACAGTATCAGTGCCTGCTCAGCCACGTGATCACTGACGGCACAGTCACGAGATCAGCGCCTCTCAGTCACGTGATCACCGTATGATAAACACGTGATCAGTGAACGACCAGCCACGTGATCACTGCATGCGCAGTCAGGTGGTCAGTTCCTGATCAGCCACCTGATCAGTGCGTGCACAGTCCCCTGATCAGCGCCTATCAGTCACTGATCACTGCCTGATAAACACGTGATCAGTGCCCGAACAGCCACGTCGTCAGTGCATGCGCAGTCACGTGATCAGTGCATGATAGCCACGTTATCAGTGCGTGCACAGTCCCATGTTCATCGCCTGTCAGTCACTGATCATTGCCTGATAAATACGTGATCAGTGCATGATGAGCCATGTGATCAGTGCCTGATCAGCCACGTCATCAGTGCATGCGCAGTCACGTCATCAGTGCATGATAGCCACGTGATCAGTGCATGCTCAGTCACGTGATCTGGACTTGATCAGCCACGTGATCAGTGCCTGCAGAGTCACGTGATCAGGGCCTGCTGAGCTGCGTGATTCCTGCCGGCTCATCTGCATGACAATTGCCATCTGAGCTGCGTGATTCCTGTCGGCTCATCTTCTTGACAATTGCAAGCTGAGCTGCGTGATTCCTGCCTGGTCACGTGCTTGATTATTGCCAGTTGAGCAGCATGATTCGTCACTGCTGAGCTCCATGCTTATCGCCTGCTGATTGCGTGGTTCGTGTCTGCACAGCTCTTTGAGTATCGCCTCCTGAGGTCCCTGTTCGGTCGCCACTTGCCGGGGACCAGCCCCAACTGATCCAGGGTATTCGAAGGAGAGATGGCCTAGGCGACTATTTATATGCTAATCAGAGATGTCGAGAATAATAGTATGAGGAGAGCTCAGTAGGAAAATTCGGTGGAGAAAAGAGACTGAGTAGCTTGGTTTACCCAGAAGACCAATCAAACTTCAAGACAAGAAGTTTGCACCACTTACGTAGGCCGCAGGCGCCCTCTAGAATGGCGAAAGTTGCCTCACCCTAGACACCTTCTCGAGTGGGTCTTAGCAGCCCAGGCATAATTAGTAAGCGTGGTGGGTTCCGCTCTCCAGATGGAGACTCAGCTGGAAGTTAAAGGGAAGAATGACAAGGAACTTTATGAATTGGAGCTGTAAGTTAACTCTTTGACAGAGAGAGCCAGATGGTGGTGGGGGACAGCCCCCAGTGAAAGCAGAGGTGAGGGCACAAAGCAATACAGTAGGCAGACTCTGGTTTTTTTGGGGGGGGGATGCTTGAGAATATCCGGGTGGACTCCTGAGGCTCGATCCCGCATTTGCGTATGCCGAGCCTCCTTCCTCATGACCTTTGTCCAGAGTGGAATGCCTCCCCGGCTCCCGGCACATGATCAGTGCATGCTCAGTCACGATATAAGTGCCTGCTCAGCCACGTGATCACTGACGGCACAGTCACGAGATCAGCGCCTCTCAGTCACGTGATCACCGTAGGATAAACACGTGATCAGTGAACGACCAGCCACGTGATCACTGCATGCGCAGTCAGGTGGTCAGTTCCTGATCAGCCACCTAATCAGTGCGTGCACAGTCCCCTGATCAGCGCCTGTCAGTCACTGATCACTGCCTGAGAAACACGTGATCAGTGCCCGAACAGCCACATCATCAGTGCATGCGCAGTCAGGTGATCAGTGCATGATAGCCACGTAATCAGTGCGTGCACAGTCCCATGATCAGCGCCTGTCAGTCACTGATCATTGCCTGATAAAAACCTGATCAGTGCATGATGAGCCATGTGATCAGTGCCTGATCTTCCACGTCATCAGTGCATGCGCAGTCACGTCATCAGTGCATGATAGCCACGTGATCAGTGCATGCTCAGTCACGTGATCTGGATTTGATCAGCCACGTGATCAGTGCCTGCAGAGTCACGTGATCAGGGCCTGCTGAGCTGCGTGATTCCTGCCGGCTCATCTGCATGACAATTGCCATCTGAGCTGCGTGATTCCTTTCGGCTCATCTGCTTGACAATTGCCAGCTGAGCTGCGTGATTCCTGCCTGGTCACGTGCTTGATTATTGCCAGTTGAGCAGCATGATTCGTCACTGCTGAGCTCCATGCTTATTGCCTGCTGATTGCGTGGTTCGTGTCTGCTCAGCTCTTTGAGTATCGCCTCCTGAGGTCCCTGTTCGGTCGCCACCTGCCGGGGACCAACCCCAACTCTTCCAGGGTATTCGAAGGAGAGATGGCCTAGGTGACTATTTATATGCTAATCAGAGATGTCAAGAATAGTAGTATGAGGAGAGCTCAGTAGGAAAATTCGGTGGAGAAAAGAGACTGAGTAGCTTGGTTTACGCGGAAGACCAATCAAACTTCAAGACAAGAAGTTTGCACCACTTCGTAGGCCGCAGGCGCCGTCTCGAATAGCGAAAGGTGCCTCACCCTAGACACCTTCTCGAGTGGGTCTTAGCAGCCCAGGCATAATTAGTAAGCGTGGTGGGTTCCGCGCTCCAGATGGAGACTCAGCTGGAAGTTAAAGGGAAGAATGACAAGGAACTTTATGAATTGGAGCTGTAAGTTAACTCTTTGACAGAGAGAGCGAGATGGTGGTGGGGGACAGCCCCCAGTGAAATCAGAGGTGAGAGCACAAAGCAATACAGTAGGCAGACTCTGGTTTATTGGGGGGGAGATGCTCGAGAATATCCGGGTGGACTCCTGAGGCTCGATCCCGCATTTGCGTATGCCGAGCCTCCTTCCTCATGACCTTTGTCCAGAGTGGAATGCCTCCCCGGCTCCCGGCACATGATCAGTGCATGCTCAGTCACGGTATCAGTGCCTGCTCAGCCACGTGATCACTGACGGCACAGTCACGTGATCAGCGCCTCTCAGTCACGTGATCACCGTAGGATAAACACGTGATCAGTGAACGACCAGCCACGTGAACACTGCATGGGCGGTCAGGTGCTCAGTTCCTGATCAGCCACCTGATCAGTGCGTGCACAGTCCCCTGATCATCGCCTGTCACACACTGATCACTGCCTGATAAACACGTGATCAGAGCCCGAACAGTCACGTCATCAGTGCATGCGCAGTCACGTGATCAGTGCATGATAGCCACGTGATCAGTGCGTGCACAGTCCCATGTTCAGCGCCTGTCAGTCACTGATCATTGCCTGATAAACACGTGATCAGTGCATGATGAGCCATGTGATCAGTGCCTGATCAGCCACGTCATCAGTGCATGCGCAGTCACGTCATCAGTGCTTGATAGCCACGTGATCAGTGCCTGCAGAGTCACGTGATCAGGGCCTGCTGAGCTGCGTGATTCCTGCCGGCTCATCTGCATGACAATTGCCAGCTGAGCTGCGTGATTCCTGTCGGCTCATCTGCTTGACAATTGCCAGCTGTGCTGCATGATTCCTGCCTGGTCACGTGCTTGATTATTGCCAGTTGAGCAGCATGATTCGTCACTGCTGAGCTCCATGCTTATTGCCTGCTGATTGCGTGGTTCGTGTCTAGTCAGCTCTTTGAGTATTGCCTCCTGAGGTCCCTGTTCGGTCGCCACCTGCCGGGGACCAGCCCCAACTGATCCAGGGTATTCGAAGGAGAGATGGCCTAGGCGACTATTTATATGCTAATCAGAGATGTCAAGAATAATAGTATGAGGAGAGCTCAGTAGGAAAATTCGGTGGAGAAAAGAGACTGAGTAGCTTGGTTTACGCGGAAGACCAATCAAACTTCAAGACAAGAAGTTTGCACCACTTACGTAGGCCGCAGGCGCCGTCTCGAATAGCGAAAGGTGCCTCACCCTAGACACCTTCTCGAGTGGGTCTTAGCAGCCCAGGCATAATTAGTAAGCGTGGTGGGTTCCGCGCTCCAGATGGAGACTCAGCTGGAAGTTAAAGGGATGAATGACAAGGAACTTTATTAATTGGAGCTGTAAGTTAATTCTTTGACAGAGAGAGCGAGATGGTGGTGGGGGACAGCCCCCAGTGAAAGCAGAGGTGAGGGCACAAAGCAATACAGTAGGCAGACTCTGGTTTTTTTTTGGGGGGGATGCTTGAGAATATCCGGGTGGACTCCTGAGGCTCGATCCCGCATTTGCGTATGCCGAGCCTCCTTCCTCATGACCTTTGTCCAGAGTGGAATGCCTCCCCGGCTCCCGGCACATGATCAGTGCATGCTCAGTCACGATATCAGTGCCTGCTCAGCCACGTGATCACTGACGGCACAGTCACGAGATCAGCGCCTCTCAGTCACGTGATCACCGTAGGATAAACACGTGATCAGTGAACGACCAGCCACGTGATCACTGCATGCGCAGTCAGGTGGTCAGTTCCTGATCAGCCACCTAATCAGTGCGTGCACAGTCCGCTGATCAGCGCCTGTCAGTCACTGATCACTGCCTGATAAACACGTGATCAGTGCCCGAACAGCCACGTCATCAGTGCATGCGCAGTCACGTGATCAGTGCATGATAGCCACGTGATCAGAGCATGACCAGGCACGTGATCAATGTATGTCCAGCCAAGTGATCAGTGCATGATAGCCACGTGATCAGTGCATGATCAGTCACGTGATCTGTGCATGATCAGTCACGTGATCTGTACATGATCAGTCATGTGATACGTGTGTGATCAGCCACCGGATCAGTGCGTGATGAGCCACGTGATCAGTGCAGGATCAATTACGTGATCAGTGCATGATCAGTCACGAGACCAGTACATGGTTGCTACGTGATCCTTGCATGATCAGCCACGTGAGCAGAGCCTGATAGCCACGTGATCAGTGAATTATCAGTCACGTGATCAGTACATGATCAGTCACGTGAACAGTGCATGATCATTTACGTGATCTGTGCATGATCAGTCACGTGACCAGTATATGGTAGCTTCGTGATCATTCCATGACGAACCACGTGAGCAGTGCATGATAGCCACGTGATGTGTGCATGATGAGTTTCGTGAGCAGAGTATGATCAGCCACGTGATCAGTGCATGAGTACCAGGTGATCAGTGCATGATATGTCACGTGACAGGTGTGTGATCAGCCACGTGAACAGGCATGTTCAGCCACGTATTCAGTGCATGATAGCCACGTGATCACTGCATTATCAGTTACGTGAGCAGTGTATGATCAGCCACGTGATCAGTGCATGGTCAGACACGTGAACAGTGTATGATCAGCCACGTGATCAGTGCATGATATCCAAGTGATCAGTGCATGATCAATCACGTGATCAGTGTATGATCAGCCACGTGAACAGTGCATGCTCAGTCACGTGATCTGGGCCTGCTGAGCTGCGTGATTACTGTCTGCTCATCTGCTTGACAATTGCCAGCTGAGCTGCACGATTCCTGCCTGTCATCTGCTTGACAATTGTCAGCTGTGCTGCGTAATTCCTGCCTGCTCAGCTGCTTGATTATTGCCAGCTGAGCAGCATGATTCCTCACACCTGAGTTCCATGATTATTGCCTGCTGACTGTTTGATTCGTGCCTACTCAGCTCTTTGTTTATTGCCTCCAGAGGCACATGATCAGTGCATGATCAGTCACGTGATACGTGTGTGATCAGCCACGTGATCAGTGCATGATATCCACGTGATCAGTGCAGGATAGCCACGTAATCAGTGCATGATCAGCCACGTGATCAGTGCATGATCTGTCACATGATTAGTGTATGATCATCCACGTGATCAGTGCATGGGCAGTCATGTGATCAGTGCATGATATGGACGTGATCAGTTCATGATCAGTCTCGTGATCAGTGCATGATAGCCACGTGATCAGTGCATGATCAGAAACCTGATGGGTGTATGATCATTCACGTGACCTGTACATGGTAGCTACATGAACATTGCATGATCAGCCACGTGAGTAGTGCATGATAGCCACGTGATCAGTGCATGATCAGTCACGTGTTCAGTGCATGATCAGTCATGTAATCTGTGCATGACCAGGCACGTGATCAGTTTATGACCAGCCAAGTGATCAGTGCATGATAGCCACGTGATCAGTGCATGATCAGTCACGTGATCAGTACATGATCAGTCACGTAAACAGTGCATGATCATTTACGTGATCTGTGCATGATCAGTCACGTGACGAGTATATTGTAGCTACGTGATCATTGCATGAACAGCCGCGTGAGCAGTGCATGATAGCCACGTGATCAGTGCATGATCTGTCACATGATCAGTGTATGATCATCCGGGTGATCAGTGCATGGGCAGTCATGTGATCAGTGCATGATATAGAGGTGATCAGTGCATGATCAGTCTCGTGATCAGTGTATGATCATCCACGTGATCAGTGCACGATAGCCAGGTAATGAGTGCATGAAAGCCAGATGATCAGTGCATTATCAGTCACGTGATCAGTGTATGATCAGCCAAGTAATCAGTGCATGATAGCCAACTGATCAGTGGATGATCAGTCATGTGATCAGTGCATGATCAGTCTCGTGATCAGTGTATGATCATCCACGTGATCAGTGCACGATAGCCAGGTAATGAGTGCATGAAAGCCAGATGATCAGTGCATTATCAGTCACGTGATCAGTGTATGATCAGCCAAATGATCAGTGCATGATCAATTACGTGATCAGTGCAGGATCCGCCACGTGATCAGTGCATGATCAGTCACGTGATCAGTGCATGGTCAGTCACCTGATCAGTGCATGATCATCGACGTGATCAGTGCATGTGGATTCATGTAGACAATGCATGATAGCGCCGTGATCAGTTCATGATCAGTCCCGTGATGAGTGTATGATCAGCCAAGTGATCAGTGCAAGATAGGTACGTGATCAGTGCATGATCAGCCACGTCATCAGTGCATGATAGCCACGTGAGCAGTGCATACAATTACGTGATCAGTGCATGCGTAATCACGTGATCAGTGCATGAGAGCCACGTAATCAGTGCATGATCAGTCACGTGATAGGTGTGTGATCAGGCACGTGATCAGTGCAGGATCAATTATGTGATCAGTGCATGATCAGTCATGTGACCAGTACATGGTAGCTGCGTGATCATCGCATGATCAGCCACCTGAGCAGCGCATGATAGCCACGTGATCAGTGCATGATCAGACACGAGATTAGTGCATGATTAGTCACGTGATCAGTGCATGATCAGCCACGTGATCAGTGCATGACCAGGCACGTGATAGGTGTGTGATCATCCATGTGAACAGTGCATGCTCAGTCACGTGATCAGGGCCTGCTGAGCTGCGTGATTACTGTCTGCTCATCTGCTTGACAATTTCCAGCTGAGCTGCACGATTCCTGCCTGTCATCTCCTTGACAATTGCCACCTGTGCTGCGTAATTCCTGCCTGCTGATCTACTTCATTATTGCCAGCTGAGCAGCATGATTTCTCAGAGCTGAGTTCCATGATTATACCTGCTGACTGATTCCTGCTTACTTAGCTCTATGTTCATTGCCTCCAGAGGCACATGATCAGTGTGTGACACCAAACATGATCAGCACATGATCAGTCATATGATCAATGCATGATAAGCCAGGTGATCAGTGCATGATCAATTATGTGATCAGTGCATGATCAGTCATGTGACCAGTACATGGTAGCTGTGAGATCATTGCATGATCAGCCACGTGAGCAGTGCATGATCAGTCACGTGATCAGTGCATGATCAGTCACGTGATAAGTGTGTGATCAGCCACGTGATCAGTGCATGATACCACGTGATCAGTGCAGGATAGCCACGTGATCACTTCATGATTATTCACGTGATCTGTACATGATCAGTCACGTGATACGTGTGTGTCAGCCAACTGATCAGTGCGTGATGAGCCATGTGATCAGTGCAGGATCAATTACGTGATCAGTGCATGATTAGTCAGGTGACCAGTACATAGTAGCTACGTGATCATTGCGTGATCAGCCACGTGATCAGTGCATGATAGCCACGTGATCACTGCATGATAGCCACGTAATCAGTGCATGATCAGTCATGTGATACGTGTGTGATCAGCCACGTGATCAGTGCATGATATCCACGTGATCAGTGCATGATAGCCACGTGATCAGTGCATGAGAGCCACGTGATCAGTGCATGATCAGTCACGTGATACATGTGTGATCAGCCACGTGATCAGTGCATGATGAGCCACGTGATCAGTGCAGGATCAATTACGTGATCAGTGCATGATCAGTCACGTGACCAGTACATGGTTGCTACGTGATCGTTGCATGATCAGCCACGTGAGCAGAGCACGATAGCCACGTGATCAGTGCATGATCAGTCACGTGAACAGTGCATGATCATTTACGTGATCTGTGCATGATCAGTCACGTGACCAGTATATGGTAGCTATGTGATCATTCCATGATGAGCCACGTGAGCAGTGCATGATAGCCACGTGATGTGCATGATGAGTTACGTGAGCAGAGTATGATCAGCCAAGTGATCAGTGTATGTGTGCCACGTGATCAGTGCATGATATGTCACGTGACAGGTGTGTAATCAGCCACGTGAACAGTGCATGTTCAGCCACGTGATCAGTGCATTTTAGCCACGTGATCAGTGCATGATCAGTTACCTGAGCAGTGTATGATCAGCCACGTGATCAGTGCATGGTCAGACACGTGAACAGTGTATGATCAGCCATGTGATCAGTGCATGATCAGTTACCTGAGCAGTGTATGATCAGCCACGTGATCAGTGCATGGTCAGTCACCTGATGGGTGTATGATCATTCACGTGACCTGTACATGGTAGCTACATGAACATTGCATGATCAGCCACGTGAACAGTGCATGCTCAGTCACGTGATCAGGGCCTGCTGAGCTGCGTGATTACTGTCTGCTCATCTGCTTGACAATTGCCAGCTGAGCTGCACGATTCCTGCCTGTCATCTGCTTGACAATTGTCAGCTGTGCTGCGTAATTCCTGCCTGCTCAGCTGCTTGATTATTGCCAGCTGAGCAGCATGATTCCTCACACCTGAGTTCCATGATTATTGCCTGCTGACTGTTTGATTCGTGCCTACTCAGCTCTTTGTTTATTGCCTCCAGAGGCACATGATCAGTGCATGATCAGTCACGTGATACGTGTGTGATCAGCCACGTGATCAGTGCATGATATCCACGTGATCAGTGCAGGATAGCCACGTAATCAGTGCATGATCAGCCACGTGATCAGTGCATGATCTGTCACATGATTAGTGTATGATCATCCACGTGATCAGTGCATGGGCAGTCATGTGATCAGTGCATGATATGGACGTGATCAGTGCATGATCAGTCTCGTGATCAGTGCATGATAGCCACGTGATCAGTGCATGATCAGTCACCTGATGGGTGTATGATCATTCACGTGACCTGTACATGGTAGCTACATGAACATTGCATGATCAGCCACGTGAGTAGTGCATGATAGCCACGTGATCAGTGCATGATCAGTCACGTGTTCAGTGCATGATCAGTCATGTAACCTGTGCATGACCAGGCACGTGATCAGTGTATGACCAGCCAAGTGATCAGTGCATGATAGCCACGTGATCAGTGCATGATCAGTCACGTGATCAGTACATGATCAGTCACGTAAACAGTGCATGATCATTTACGTGATCTGTGCATGATCAGTCACGTGACGAGTATATTGTAGCTACGTGACCATTGCATGAACAGCCGCGTGAGCAGTGCATGATAGCCACGTGATCAGTGCATGATCTGTCACATGATCAGTGTATGATCATCCGGGTGATCAGTGCATGGGCAGTCATGTGATCAGTGCATGATATAGAGGTGATCAGTGCATGATCAGTCTCGTGATCAGTGTATGATCATCCACGTGATCAGTGCACGATAGCCAGGTAATGAGTGCATGAAAGCCAGATGATCAGTGCATTATCAGTCACGTGATCAGTGTATGATCAGCCAAGTAATCAGTGCATGATAGCCAACTGATCAGTGGATGATCAGTCATGTGATCAGTGCATGATCAGTCTCGTGATCAGTGTATGATCATCCACGTGATCAGTGCACGATAGCCAGGTAATGAGTGCATGAAAGCCAGATGATCAGTGCATTATCAGTCACGTGATCAGTGTATGATCAGCCAAATGATCAGTGCATGATCAATTACGTGATCAGTGCAGGATCCGCCACGTGATCAGTGCATGATCAGTCACGTGATCAGTGCATGGTCAGTCACCTGATCAGTGCATGATCATCAACGTGATCAGTGCATGTGGATTCATGTAGACAATGCATGATAGCGCCGTGATCAGTTCATGATCAGTCCCGTGATGAGTGTATGATCAGCCAAGTGATCAGTGCAAGATAGGTACGTGATCAGTGCATGATCAGCCACGTCATCAGTGCATGATAGCCACGTGAGCAGTGCATACAATTACGTGATCAGTGCATGCGTAATCACGTGATCAGTGCATGAGAGCCACGTAATCAGTGCATGATCAGTCACGTGATAGGTGTGTGATCAGGCACGTGATCAGTGCAGGATCAATTATGTGATCAGTGCATGATCAGTCATGTGACCAGTACATGGTAGCTGCGTGATCATCGCATGATCAGCCACCTGAGCAGCGCATGATAGCCACGTGATCAGTGCATGATCAGACACGTGATTAGTGCATGATTAGTCACGTGATCAGTGCATGATCAGCCACGTGATCAGTGCATGACCAGGCACGTGATAGGTGTGTGATCATCCATGTGAACAGTGCATGCTCAGTCACGTGATCAGGGCCTGCTGAGCTGCGTGATTACTGTCTGCTCATCTGCTTGACAATTTCCAGCTGAGCTGCACGATTCCTGCCTGTCATCTCCTTGACAATTGCCACCTGTGCTGCGTAATTCCTGCCTGCTGATCTACTTCATTATTGCCAGCTGAGCAGCATGATTTCTCAGAGCTGAGTTCCATGATTATACCTGCTGACTGATTCCTGCTTACTTAGCTCTATGTTCATTGCCTCCAGAGGCACATGATCAGTGTGTGACACCAAACATGATCAGCACATGATCAGTCATATGATCAATGCATGATAAGCCAGTGATCAGTGCATGATCAATTATGTGATCAGTGCATGATCAGTCATGTGACCAGTACAAGGTAGCTGTGAGATCATTGCATGATCAGCCACGTGAGCAGTGCATGATCAGTCACGTGATCAGTGCATGATCAGTCACGTGATAAGTGTGTGATCAGCCACGTGATCAGTGCATGATACCACGTGATCAGTGCAGGATAGCCACGTGATCACTTCATGATTATTCACGTGATCTGTACATGATCAGTCACGTGATACGTGTGTGTCAGCCAACTGATCAGTGCGTGATGAGCCATGTGATCAGTGCAGGATCAATTACGTGATCAGTGCATGATTAGTCAGGTGACCAGTACATAGTCCGTGATCATTGCGTGATCAGCCACGTGATCAGTGCATGATAGCCACGTGATCACTGCATGATAGCCACGTAATCAGTGCATGATCAGTCATGTGATACGTGTGTGATCAGCCACGTGATCAGTGCATGATATCCACGTGATCAGTGCATGATAGCCACGTGATCAGTGCATGAGAGCCACGTGATCAGTGCATGATCAGTCACGTGATACATGTGTGATCAGCCACGTGATCAGTGCATGATGAGCCACGTGATCAGTGCAGGATCAATTACGTGATCAGTGCATGATCAGTCACGTGACCAGTACATGGTTGCTACGTGATCGTTGCATGATCAGCCACGTGAGCAGAGCACGATAGCCACGTGATCAGTGCATGATCAGTCACGTGAACAGTGCATGATCATTTACGTGATCTGTGCATGATCAGTCACGTGACCAGTATATGGTAGCTATGTGATCATTCCATGATGAGCCACGTGAGCAGTGCATGATAGCCACGTGATGTGCATGATGAGTTACGTGAGCAGAGTATGATCAGCCAAGTGATCAGTGTATGTGTGCCACGTGATCAGTGCATGATATGTCACGTGACAGGTGTGTAATCAGCCACGTGAACAGTGCATGTTCAGCCACGTGATCAGTGCATTTTAGCCACGTGATCAGTGCATGATCAGTTACCTGAGCACTGTATGATCAGCCACGTGATCAGTGCATGGTCAGACACGTGAACAGTGTATGATCAGCCATGTGATCAGTGCATGATCAGTTACCTGAGCAGTGTATGATCAGCCACGTGACCAGTGCATGGTCAGACACGTGAACAGTGTATGATCAGCCATGTGATCAGTGCATGATATCCAAGTGATCAGTGCATAATCATCACGTGATCAGTGTATGATCAGCCACGTGAACAGTGCATGCTCAGTCACGTGATCAGTGCATGATCATCCACGTGATCAGTGCCTGTGGAGTCATGTAGTAAATGCATGATAGCGCCGTGATCAGTGCACGATCAGTCCCGTGATGAGTGTATGATCAGCCAAGTGATCAGTGCAAGATAGCTACGTGATCAGTGCATGATCAGTCACATGATCAGTGCATGATCAGTCACATGATAGGTGTGTGATCAGCCATGTGAACAGTGCATGCTCAGTCACGTGATCAGGGCCTGCTGAGCTGCGTGATTACTGTCTGCTCATCTGCTTGACAATTTCCAGCTGAGCTGCACGATTCCTGCCTGTCATCTCCTTGACAATTGCCACCTGTGCTGCGTTATTCCTGCCTGCTCATCTACTTGATTATTGCCAGCTGAGCAGCATGATTTCTCAGAGCTGAGTTCCATGATTATAGCCTGCTGACTGATTCCTGCCTACTCAGCTCTATGTTCATTGCCTCCAGAGGCACATGATCAGTGTGTGACACCAAACATGATCAGCACATGATCAGTCACATGATCAATGCATGATAAGCCAGGTGATCCGTGCATGATCAATTATGTGATCAGTGCATGATCAGTCATGTGACCAGTACCTGGTAGCTGTGTGATCATTGCATGATCAGCCACATGAGCAGTGCATGATAGCCACGTGATCAGTGCATGATCAGTCACGTGATCTGTGCATGATCAGTCACGTGATCTGTGCATGATCAGTCACGTGATCAGTGCATGATAGCCACGTGAGCATTGCATGATCAGTCACGTGATACGTGTGTGATCAGCCACGTGATCAGTGCATGATATCCACGTGATCAGTGCAGGATAACCACGTGATCACTTCATGATAAATCACGTGATCTGTACATGATCAGTCACGTGATACGTGTGTGATCAGCCACCGGATCAGTGCGTGATGAGCCACGTGATCAGTGCAGGATCAATTACTTGATCAGTGCATGATCAGTCACGAGACCAGTACATGGTTGCTACGTGATCCTTGCATGATCAGCAACGTGAGCAGAGAATGATAGCCACGTGATCAGTGATATCATTCACGTGATCAGTACATGATCAGTCACTTGAACAGTGCATGATCATTTACGTGATCTCTGCATGATCAGTCACGTGACCAGTATATGGTAGCTTCGTGATCATTCCATGATGAACCACGTGAGCAGTGCATGATAGCCACGTGATGTGTGCATGATGAGTTTCGTGAGCAGAGTATGATCAGCCACGTGATCAGTGCATGAGTGCCAGGTGATCAGTGCATGATATGTCACGTGACAGGTGTGTGATCAGCCACGTGAACAGTGCATGTTCAGCCACGTATTCAGTGCATGATAGCCACGTGATCTCTGCATTATCAGTTACGTGAGCAGTGTATGATCAGCCACGTGATCAGTGCATGGTCAGACACGTGAACAGTATGATCAGCCACGTGATCAGTGCATGATATCCAAGTGATCAGTGCATGATCAATCACGTGATCAGTGTATGATCAGCCACGTGAACAGTGCATGCTCAGTCACGTGATCTGGGCCTGCTGAGCTGCGTGATTACTGTCTGCTCATCTGCTTGACAATTGCCAGCTGAGCTGCACGATTCCTGCCTGTCATCTGCTTGACAATTGTCAGCTGTGCTGCGTAATTCCTGCCTGTTCAGCTGCTTGATTATTACCAGCTGAGCAGCATGATTCCTCACACCTGAGTTCCATGATTATTGACTGCTGACTGTTTGATTCGTGCCTACTCAGCTCTTTGTTTATTGCCTCCAGAGGCACATGATCAGTGTATGATAGCAAACATGATCAGCGCATGATCAGTCACATGATCAGCGGCATTAAGTAACGTGATCACTACATGACAGTCATGTGATCAGTCCATGCTCAGTCACGGTATCAGTGCATGATCAGCCACGTGATCAGTGCATGATCTGTCACATGATTAGTGTATGATCATCCACGTGATCAGTGCATGGGCAGTCATGTGATCAGTGCATGATATAGACGTGATCAGTGCATGATCAGTCTCGTGATCAGTGCATGATAGCCACGTGATCAGTGCATGATCAGTCACCTGATGGTTGTATGATCATTCACGTGACCTGTACATGGTAGCTACATGATCAGTGCATGATCAGCCACGTGAGTAGTGCATGATAGCCACGTGATCACTGCATGATCAGTCACGTGATCAGTGCATGATCAGTCATGTGACCAGTACATGGTAGCTGCGTGATCATGCATGATCAGCCACGTGAGCAGTGCATGATAGCCACGTGATCAGTGCATGATCAGTCACGTGATCAGTGCATGATCAGTCACGTGATCAGTGCATGATCAGCCACGTGATCAGTGCATGATCAGCCACGTGATCAGTGCATGATAGCCACGTGATCAGTGCATGATCAGTTACGTGATCAGTGCATGATCAGTCACGTGATCAGTGCATGATCAGCCACGTGATCAGTGCATGATCAGCCACGTGATCAGTGCATGATCAATTACGTGATCAGTGCATGATCAGTCACGTGATCAGTGCATGATCAGCCACGTGATCAGTGCATGATCAGTTACGTGATCAGTGCATGATCAGCCACGTGATCAGTGCATGATCAGTCACGTGATCAGTACATGATCAGTCACGTGAACAGTGCATGATCATTTACGTGATCAGTGCATGATCAGTCACGTGACCAGTATATGGTAGCTACGTGATCATTCCATGACGAGCCACGTGAGCAGTGCATGATAGCCACGTGATGTGTGCATGATGAGTTACGTGAGCAGAGTATGATCAGCCACGTGATCAGTGCATGAGTGCCACGTGATCAGTGCATGATATGTCACGTGACAGGTGTGTGATCAGCCACGTGAACAGTGCATGTTCAGCCACGTGATCAGTGCATGATAGCCACGTGATCAGTGCATGATCAGTTACGTGAGCAGTGTATGATCAGCCACGTGATCAGTGCATGGTCAGACACGTGAACAGTGTATGATCAGCCACGTGATCAGTGCATGATATCCAAGTGATCAGTGCATGATCAATCACGTGATCAGTGTATGATCAGCCACGTGAACAGTGCATGCTCAGTCACGTGATCTGGGCCTGCTGAGCTGCGTGATTACTGTCTGCTCATCTGCTTGACAATTGCCAGCTGAGCTGCACGATTCCTGCCTGTCATCTGCTTGACAATTGCCAGCTGTGCTGCGTAATTCCTGCCTGCTCAGCTGCTTGATTATTGCCAGCTGAGCACCATGATTCCTCACAGCTGAGTTCCATGATTATTGCCTGCTGACTGTTTGATTCGTGCCTACTCAGCTCTTTGTTTATTGCCTCCAGAGGCACATGATCAGTGTATGATAGCAAACATGATCAGCGCATGATCAGTCACATGATCAGCGCCATTAAGTCACGTGATCACTACATGATAGTCATGTGATCAGTCCATGCTCAGTCACGGTATCAGTGCATGATCAGCCACGTGATCAGTGCATGATCAGCCACGTGATCAGTGCATGATCAGCCACGTGATCAGTGCATGATCAGTCACGTGATCAGTGCATGATCAGGCACGTGATCAGTGCATGATCAGCCACGTGATCAGTGCATGATAGCCACGTGATCAGTGCATGATCAGTCACCTGATGGGTGTATGATCAGTCACGTGACCTGTACATGGTAGCTACATGATCATTGCATGATCAGCCACGTGAGTAGTGCATGATAGCCACGTGATCAGTGCATGATCAGTCACGTGATCAGTGCATGATCAGTCATGTGATCAGTGCATGATCAGGCACGTGATCAGTGCATGATCAGCCACGTGATCAGTGCATGATAGCCACGTGATCAGTGCATGATCAGTCACGTGATCAGTGCATGATCAGCCACGTGATCAGTGCATGATCAGCCACGTGATCAGTGCATGATAGCCACGTGATCAGTGCATGATCAGTCACGTGATCAGTGCATGATCATCCACGTGATCAGTGCATGATCAGTCACGTGATCAGTGCATGATAGACGTGATCAGTGCATGATCAGTCACGTGATCAGTGCATGATCAGCCACGTGATCAGTGCATGATAGCCACGTGATCAGTGCATGATAGCCAGTGATCAGTGCATGATCAGTCACGTGATCAGTGCATGATCAGCCACGTGATCAGTGCATGATAGCCACGTGATCAGTGCATGATCAGTCACGTGATCAGTGCATGATCAGTCACGTGATCAGTGCATGATCAGCCACGTGATCAGTGCATGATCAGTTACGTGATCAGTGCATGATCAGTCACGTGATCAGTGCATGATCAGTCACGTGATCAGTGCATGATCAGTCACGTGATCAGTGCATGATCAGCCACGTGATCAGTGCATGATAGCCACGTGATCAGTGCATGATCAGTCACGTGATCAGTGCATGATCAGTCACGTGATCAGTGCATGATCAGCCACGTGATCAGTGCATGATCAGCCACGTGATCAGTGCATGATCAATCACGTGATCAGTGCATGATCAGCCACGTGATCAGTGCATGATCAGTCACGTGATCAGTGCATGATCAGTCACGTGATCAGTGCATGATCATTTACGTGATCAGTGCATGATCAGTCACGTGACCAGTATATGTAGCTACGTGATCATTGCATGACAGCCACGTGATCAGTGCATGATAGCCACGTGATCAGTGCATGATCAGTCACGTGATCAGTGTGATCAGTCACGTGATCAGTGCATGATCAATTACGTGATCAGTGCATGATCAGTCACGTGATCAGTACATGATAGCTACGTGATCAGTGCATGATCAGCCACGTGATCAGTGCATGATAGCCACGTGATCAGTGCATGATCAGTCACATGATCAGTGTATGATCATCCACGTGATCAGTGCATGATCAGTCATGTGATCAGTGCATGATATAGACGTGATCAGTGCATGATCAGTCACGTGATCAGTGCATGATCAGCCACGTGATCAGTGCATGATAGCCACGTGATCAGTGCATGATAGCCAGTGATCAGTGCATGATCAGTCACGTGATCAGTGCATGATCAGTCACGTGATCAGTGCATGATAGCCACTGATCAGTGCATGATCAGTCACGTGATCAGTGCATGATCAGTCACGTGATCAGTGCATGATCAGCCACGTGATCAGTGCATGATCAGTTACGTGATCAGTGCATGATCAGCCACGTGATCAGTGCATGATCAGTCACGTGATCAGTGCATGATCAGCCACGTGATCAGTGCATGATCAGTTACGTGATCAGTGCATGATCAGCCACGTGATCAGTGCATGATCAGTCACGTGATCAGTGCATGATCAGTCACGTGATCAGTGCATGATCAGCCACGTGATCAGTGCATGATCAGCCACGTGATCAGTGCATGATCAATTACGTGATCAGTGCATGATCAGTCACGTGATCAGTACATGGTAGCTACGTGATCATTGCATGATCAGCCACGTGATCAGTGCATGATAGCCACGTGATCAGTGCATGATCAGTCACGTGATCAGTGCATGATCAGTCACGTGATCAGTGCATGATCAGTCACGTGATCAGTGCATGATCAGCCACGTGATCAGTGCATGATCAGTCACGTGATCAGTGCATGATAGCTACGTGATCAGTGCATGATCAGCCACGTGATCAGTGCATGATAGCCACGTGATCAGTGCATGATCAGTCACATGATCAGTGCATGATCATCCACGTGATCAGTGCATGATCAGTCACGTGATCAGTGCATGATATAGACGTGATCAGTGCATGATCAGTCACGTGATCAGTGCATGATCAGCCACGTGATCAGTGCATGATAGCCACGTGATCAGTGCATGATAGCCAGTGATCAGTGCATGATCAGTCACGTGATCAGTGCATGATCAGCCACGTGATCAGTGCATGATAGCCACGTGATCAGTGCATGATCAGTCACGTGATCAGTGCATGATCAGTCACGTGATCAGTGCATGATCAGCCACGTGATCAGTGCATGATCAGCCACGTGATCAGTGCATGATCAGTCACGTGATCAGTGCATGATCAGTCACGTGATCAGTGCATGATCAGTCACGTGATCAGTGCATGATCAGCCACGTGATCAGTGCATGATAGCCACGTGATCAGTGCATGATCAGTCACGTGATCAGTGCATGATCAGCCACGTGATCAGTGCATGATCAGCCACGTGATCAGTGCATGATCAGCCACGTGATCAGTGCATGATCAGCCACGTGATCAGTGCATGATCAGTCACGTGATCAGTGCATGATCAGTCACGTGATCAGTGCATGATCATTCACGTGATCAGTGCATGATCAGTCACGTGACCAGTATATGGTAGCTACGTGATCATTCCATGACAGCCACGTGAGCAGTGCATGATAGCCACGTGATGTGCATGATCAGTTACGTGATCAGTGTATGATCAGCCACGTGATCAGTGCATGAGTGCCACGTGATCAGTGCATGATATGTCACGTGACAGTGTGTGATCAGCCACGTGATCAGTGCATGATCAGCCACGTGATCAGTGCATGATAGCCACGTGATCAGTGCATGATCAGTCACGTGATCAGTGCATGATCAGCCACGTGATCAGTGCATGATCAGACACGTGATCAGTGCATGATCAGTCACAGTGATCAGTGCATGATCAGCCACGTGATCAGTGCATGATCTGTCACGTGATTAGTGTATGATCAGCCACGTGATCAGTGCATGATCAGTCACGTGATCAGTGCATGATATAGACGTGATCAGTGCATGATCAGTCACGTGATCAGTGCATGATAGCCACGTGATCAGTGCATGATCAGTCACCTGATCAGTGTATGATCATCACGTGACCTGTACATGGTAGCTGCATGATCATTGCATGATCAGCCACGTGATAGTGCATGATAGCCACGTGATCAGTGCATGATCAGTCACGTGATCAGTGCATGATCAGTCATGTGATCAGTACATGGTAGTTGCGTGATCATCGCATGATCAGCCACGTGATCAGTGCATGATCAGCCACGTGATCAGTGCATGATCAGTCACGTGATCAGTGCATGATCAGCCACGTGATCAGTGCATGATCAGTCACGTGATCAGTGCATGATCAGCCACGTGATCAGTGCATGATAGCCACGTGATCAGTGCATGATCAGTCACGTGATCAGTGCATGATAGCCACGTGATCAGTGCATGATAGCCACGTGATCAGTGCATGATCAGTCACGTGATCAGTGCATGATCAGCCACGTGATCAGTGCATGATCAGTCACGTGATCAGTGCATGATCAGCCACGTGATCAGTGCATGATAGCCACGTGATCAGTGCATGATCAGTCACGTGATCAGTGCATGATCAGTCACGTGATCAGTGCATGATCAGTCACGTGATCAGTGCATGATCAGTCACGTGATCAGTGCATGATCAGCCACGTGATCAGTGCATGATCAGCCACGTGATCAGTGCATGATCAGTTACGTGATCAGTGCATGATCAGTCACGTGACAGTGTACAGCAAGTGATCATCATTGCAGATCAGCCACGTGATCAGTGCATGATAGCCACGTGATCAGTGCATGATCAGCCACGTGATCAGTGCATGATCAGTCACGTGATCAGTGCATGATCAGTCACGTGATCAGTGCATGATAGCCACGTGATCAGTGCATGATCAGCCACGTGATCAGTGCATGATCAGCCACGTGATCAGTGCATGATCAGCCACGTGATCAGTGCATGATCAGTCACGTGATCAGTGCATGATCAGTCACGTGATCAGTCCGTGATCAGTGCATGATCAGCCACGTGATCAGTGCATGATCAATTACGTGATCAGTGCATGATCAGTCACGTGACCAGTGCATGGTAGCTACGTGATCATTGCATGATCAGCCACGTGAGCAGTGCATGATAGCCACGTGATCAGTGCATGATCAGCCACGTGATCAGTGCATGATCAGTCACGTGATCAGTGCATGATCAGTCACGTGATCAGTGCATGATCAGCCACGTGATCAGTGCATGTGATTCATGTAGTCAGTGCATGATAGCCCGTGATCAGTGCATGATCAGTCCGTGATCAGTGCATGATCAGCCACGTGATCAGTGCATGATCAGCCACGTGATCAGTGCATGATCAGTCACGTGATCAGTGCATGATCAGTCACGTGATCAGTGTGTGATCAGCCACGTGAACAGTGCATGCTCAGTCACGTGATCAGGGCCTGCTGAGCTGCGTGATTACTGTCTGCTCATCTGCTTGACAATTGCCAGCTGAGCTGCACGATTCCTGCCTGTCATCTGCTTGACAATTGCCAGCTGTGCTGCGTAATTCCTGCCTGCTCATCTGCTTGATTATTGCCAGCTGAGCAGCATGATTCTCAGAGCTGAGTTCCATGATTATAGCCTGCTGACTGATTCGTGCCTACTCAGCTCTTTGTTCATTGCCTCCAGAGGCACATGATCAGTGTATGATACCAAACATGATCAGCGCATGATCAGTCACATGATCAGTGCATGATAAGCCACGTGATCAGTGCATGATCAGTCATGTGATCAGTGCATGATCAGTCATGTGACAAGTACATGTAGCTGTGTGATCAGTGCATGATCAGCCACGTGATCAGTGCATGATCAGTCACGTGATCAGTGCATGATCAGTCACGTGATCAGTGCATGATCAGCCACGTGATCAGTGCATGATAGCCACGTGATCAGTGCATGATCAGCCACGTGATCAGTGCATGATCATTCACGTGATCTGTGCATGATCAGTCACGTGATCGTGCATGATCAGCCACGTGATCAGTGCATGATAGCCACGTGATCAGTGCATGATCAGTGATCAGTGCATGATCAGTCACGTGATCAGTGCATGATAGCTACGTGATCAGTGCATGATCAGCCACGTGATCAGTGCATGATAGCCACGTGATCAGTGCATGATCAGCCACGTGATCAGTGCATGATCAGCCACGTGATCAGTGCATGATCAGCCACGTGATCAGTGCATGATCAATTACGTGATCAGTGCATGATCAGTCACGTGACCAGTACATGGTTGCTACGTGATCGTTGCATGATCAGCCACGTGATCAGTGCATGATAGCCACGTGATCAGTGCATGATCAGTCACGTGATCAGTGCATGATCAGTCACGTGATCAGTGCATGATCATTTACGTGATCAGTGCATGATCAGTCACGTGACCAGTATATGGTAGCTACGTGATCATTCCATGACAGCCACGTGAGCAGTGCATGATAGCCACGTGATCAGTGCATGATCAGTTACGTGATCAGTGTATGATCAGCCACGTGATCAGTGCATGAGTGCCACGTGATCAGTGCATGATATGTCACGTGACAGTGTGTGATCAGCCACGTGATCAGTGCATGATCAGCCACGTGATCAGTGCATGATAGCCACGTGATCAGTGCATGATCAGTTACGTGATCAGTGTATGATCAGCCACGTGATCAGTGCATGATCAGACACGTGATCAGTGCATGATCAGCCACGTGATCAGTGCATGATAGCCACGTGATCAGTGCATGATCAGTTACGTGATCAGTGTATGATCAGCCACGTGATCAGTGCATGATAGCCACGTGATCAGTGCATGATCAGCCACGTGATCAGTGCATGATCAGTCACGTGATCAGTGCATGATCAGTCACGTGATCAGTGCATGATCAGCCACGTGATCAGTGCATGTCAGTCATGTGTCAGTGCATGATAGCCCGTGATCAGTGCATGATCAGTCCCGTGATCAGTGCATGATCAGCCACGTGATCAGTGCATGATAGCCACGTGATCAGTGCATGATCAGTCACGTGATCAGTGCATGATCAGTCACGTGATCAGTGTGTGATCAGCCACGTGAACAGTGCATGCTCAGTCACGTGATCAGGGCCTGCTGAGCTGCGTGATTACTGTCTGCTCATCTGCTTGACAATTGCCAGCTGAGCTGCACGATTCCTGCCTGTCATCTGCTTGACAATTGCCACCTGTGCTGCGTAATTCCTGCCTGCTCATCTACTTGATTATTGCCAGCTGAGCAGCATGATTTCTCAGAGCTGAGTTCCATGATTATAGCCTGCTGACTGATTCCTGCCTACTCAGCTCTTTGTTCATTGCCTCCAGAGGCACATGATCAGTGTATGACACCAAACATGATCAGTGCATGATCAGTCACATGATCAGTGCATGATAAGCCACGTGATCAGTGCATGATCAGTCACGTGATCAGTGCATGATCAGTCACGTGATCAGTACATGGTAGCTACGTGATCAGTGCATGATCAGCCACGTGATCAGTGCATGATAGCCACGTGATCAGTGCATGATCAGTCACGTGATCAGTGCATGATCAGTCACGTGATCAGTGCATGATCAGTCACGTGATCAGTGCATGATAGCCACGTGATCAGTGCATGATCAGTCACGTGATATGTGTGTGATCAGCCACGTGATCAGTGCATGATATCCACGTGATCAGTGCATGATAGCCACGTGATCAGTGCATGATTAGTCACGTGATCAGTGCATGATCAGTCACGTGATACGTGTGTGATCAGCCACCGGATCAGTGCGTGATGAGCCACGTGATCAGTGCATGATCAATTACGTGATCAGTGCATGATCAGTCACGTGACCAGTACATGGTTGCTACGTGATCATTGCATGATCAGCCACGTGAGCAGTGCATGATAGCCACGTGATCAGTGCATGATCAGTCACGTGATCAGTACATGATCAGTCACGTGAACAGTGCATGATCATTTACGTGATCTGTGCATGATCAGTCACGTGACCAGTATATGGTAGCTTCGTGATCATTCCATGACGAACCACGTGAGCAGTGCATGATAGCCACGTGATGTGTGCATGATCAGTTACGTGAGCAGAGTATGATCAGCCACGTGATCAGTGCATGAGTGCCACGTGATCAGTGCATGATATGTCACGTGACAGGTGTGTGATCAGCCACGTGAACAGTGCATGTTCAGCCACGTGATCAGTGCATGATAGCCACGTGATCAGTGCATGATCAGTTACGTGAGCAGTGTATGATCAGCCACGTGATCAGTGCATGGTCAGACACGTGAACAGTGTATGATCAGCCACGTGATCAGTGCATGATATCCAAGTGATCAGTGCATGATCAATCACGTGTTCAGTGTATGCTCAGCCACGTGAACAGTGCATGCTCAGTCACGTGATCTGGGCCTGCTGAGCTGCGTGATTACTGTCTGCTCATCTGCTTGACAATTGCCAGCTGAGCTGCACGATTCCTGCCTGTCATCTGCTTGACAATTGTCAGCTGTGCTGCGTAATTCCTGCCTGCTCAGCTGCTTGATTATTGCCAGCTGAGCAGCATGATTCCTCACACCTGAGTTCCATGATTATTGCCTGCTGACTGTTTGATTCGTGCCTACTCAGCTCTTTGTTTATTGCCTCCAGAGGCACATGATCAGTGTATGATAGCAAACATGATCAGCGCATGATCAGTCACATGATCAGCGCCATTAAGTCACGTGATCACTACATGATAGTCATGTGATCAGTCCATGCTCAGTCACGGTATCAGTGCATGATCAGCCACGTGATCAGTGCATGATCTGTCACATGATTAGTGTATGATCATCCACGTGATCAGTGCATGGGTAGTCATGTGATCAGTGCATGATATAGACGTGATCAGTGCATGATCAGTCTCGTGACCAGTGCATGATAGCCACGTGATCAGTGCATGATCAGTCACCTGATGGGTGTATGATCATTCACGTGACCTGTACATGGTAGCCACGTGATCAGTGCATGATCAGCCACGTGATCAGTGCATGATCAGCCACGTGATCAGTGCATGATCAGTTACGTGATCAGTGCATGATCAGTCACGTGACCAGTACATGGTAGCTACGTGATCATTGCATGATCAGCCACGTGAGCAGTGCATGATAGCCACGTGATCAGTGCATGATCAGCCACGTGATCAGTGCATGATCAGTCACGTGATCAGTGCATGATCAGCCACGTGATCAGTGCATGATCAGTCATGTATCAGTGCATGATAGCCGTGATCAGTGCATGATCAGTCCCGTGATCAGTGTATGATCAGCCACGTGATCAGTGCATGATAGCTACGTGATCAGTGCATGATCAGTCACGTGATCAGTGCATGATCAGTCACGTGATCAGTGTGTGATCAGCCACGTGAACAGTGCATGCTCAGTCACGTGATCAGGGCCTGCTGAGCTGCGTGATTACTGTCTGCTCATCTGCTTGACAATTGCCAGCTGAGCTGCACGATTCCTGCCTGTCATCTGCTTGACAATTGCCACCTGTGCTGCGTAATTCCTGCCTGCTCATCTAGTTGATTATTGCCAGCTGAGCAGCATGATTTCTCAGAGCTGAGTTCCATGATTATGCCTGCTGACTGATTCCTGCCTACTCAGCTCTTTGTTCATTGCCTCCAGAGGCACATGATCAGTGTATGACAGCAAACATGATCAGTGCATGATCAGTCACATGATCAGTGCATGATAAGCCACGTGATCAGTGCATGATCAGTTATGTGATCAGTGCATGATCAGTCATGTGACCAGTGCATGGTAGCTGTGTGATCAGTGCATGATCAGCCACGTGATCAGTGCATGATCAGTCACGTGATCAGTGCATGATCAGTCACGTGATCAGTGTGTGATCAGCCACGTGATCAGTGCATGATAGCCACGTGATCAGTGCATGATCAGCCACGTGATCAGTGCATGATCAGTCACGTGATCAGTGCATGATCAGTCACGTGATACGTGTGTGATCAGCCACGTGATCAGTGCATGATCAGCCACGTGATCAGTGCATGATCAACGTGATCAGTGCATGATCAGTCACGTGATCAGTGCATGATAGCCACGTGATCAGTGCATGATCAGCCACGTGATCAGTGCATGATAGCCACGTGATCAGTGCATGATAGCCACGTGATCAGTGCATGATCAGTCACGTGATACATGTGTGATCAGCCACGTGATCAGTGCATGATGAGCCACGTGATCAGTGCAGGATCAATTACGTGATCAGTGCATGATCAGTCACGTGACCAGTATATGGTTGCTACGTGATCGTTGCATGATCAGCCACGTGAGCAGAGCATGATAGCCACGTGATCAGTGCATGATCAGTCACGTGATCAGTACATGATCAGTCACGTGAACAGTGCATGATCATTTACGTGATCTGTGCATGATCAGTCACGTGACCAGTATATGGTAGCTACGTGATCATTCCATGACGAGCCACGTGAGCAGTGCATGATAGCCACGAGATGTGTGCATGATGAGTTACGTGAGCAGAGTATGATCAGCCACGTGATCAGTGCATGAGTGCCACGTGATCAGTGCATGATATGTCACGTGACAGGTGTGTGATCAGCCACGTGAACAGTGCATGTTCAGCCACGTGATCAGTGCATGATAGCCACGTGATCAGTGCATGATCAGTTACGTGAGCAGTGTATGATCAGCCACGTGATCAGTGCATGGTCAGACACGTGAACAGTGTATGATCAGCCACGTGATCAGTGCATGATATCCAAGTGATCAGTGCATGATCATCACGTGATCAGTGTATGATCAGCCACGTGAACAGTGCCTGCTCAGTCACGTGATCAGGGCCTGCTGAGCTGCGTGATTACTGTCTGCTCATCTGCTTGACAATTGCCAGCTGAGCTGCACGATTCCTGCCTGTCATCTGCTTGACAATTGCCAGCTGTGCTGCGTAATTCCTGCCTGCTCAGCTGCTTGATTATTGCCAGCTGAGCAGCATGATTCCTCACACCTGAGTTCCATGATTATTGCCTGCTGACTGTTTGATTCGTGCCTACTCAGCTCTTTGTTTATTGCCTCCAGAGGCACATGATCAGTGTATGATAGCAAACATGATCAGCGCATGATCAGTCACATGATCAGCGCCATTAAGTCACGTGATCACTACATGATAGTCATGTGATCAGTCCATGCTCAGTCACGGTATCAGTGCATGATCAGCCACGTGATCAGTGCATGATCAGCCACGTGATCAGTGCATGATCAGCCACGTGATCAGTGCATGATCAGTCACGTGATCAGTGCATGATCAGGCAGGTGATCAGTGCATGATCAGCCACGTGATCAGTGCATGATAGCCACGTGATCAGTGCATGATCAGTCACCTGATGGGTGTATGATCAGTCACGTGACTGGTACATGGTAGCTACATGATCATTGCATGATCAGCCACGTGAGTAGTGCATGATAGCCACGTGATCAGTGCATGATCAGTCACGTGATCAGTGCATGATCAGTCATGTGATCAGTGCATGATCAGGCACGTGATCAGTGCATGATCAGCCACGTGATCAGTGCATGATAGCCACGTGATCAGTGCATGATCAGTCACGTGATCAGTGCATGATCAGTCACGTGATCAGTGCATGATAGCCACGTGATCAGTGCATGATCAGCCACGTGATCAGTGCATGATAGCCACGTGATCAGTGCATGATCAGTCACGTGATCAGTGCATGATCACGTGATCAGTGCATGATCAGTCACGTGATCAGTGCATGATCAATTACGTGATCAGTGCATGATCAGTCACGTGATCAGTACATGGTAGCTACGTGATCAGTGCATGATCAGCCACGTGATCAGTGCATGATAGCCACGTGATCAGTGCATGATCAGTCACGTGATCAGTGCATGATCATCCACGTGATCAGTGCATGATCAGTCACGTGATCAGTGCATGATAGACGTGATCAGTGCATGATCAGTCACGTGATCAGTGCATGATCAGCACGTGATCAGTGCATGATAGCCACGTGATCAGTGCATGATAGCCAGTGATCAGTGCATGATCAGTCACGTGATCAGTGCATGATCAGTCACGTGATCAGTGCATGATCAGTCACGTGATCAGTGCATGATCAGCCACGTGATCAGTGCATGATAGCCACGTGATCAGTGCATGATCAGTCACGTGATCAGTGCATGATCAGTCACGTGATCAGTGCATGATAGCTACGTGATCAGTGCATGATCAGCCACGTGATCAGTGCATGATAGCCACGTGATCAGTGCATGATCAGTCACGTGATCAGTGCATGATCAGTCACGTGATCAGTGCATGATCAGCCACGTGATCAGTGCATGATCAGTCACGTGATCAGTGCATGGTAGCTACGTGATCAGTGCATGATCAGCCACGTGATCAGTGCATGATAGCCACGTGATCAGTGCATGATCAGTCACGTGATCAGTGCATGATCATCCCGTGATCAGTGCATGATCAGTCACGTGATCAGTGCATGATATAGACGTGATCAGTGCATGATCAGTCACGTGATCAGTGCATGATCAGCCACGTGATCAGTGCATGATAGCCACGTCAGTGCATGATAGCCAGTGATCAGTGCATGATCAGTCACGTGATCAGTGCATGATCAGCCACGTGATCAGTGCATGATAGCCACGTGATCAGTGCATGATCAGTCACGTGATCAGTGCATGATCAGTCACGTGATCAGTGCATGATCAGCCACGTGATCAGTGCATGATCAGCCACGTGATCAGTGCATGATCAGTCACGTGATCAGTGCATGATCAGTCACGTGATCAGTGCATGATCAGTCACGTGATCAGTGCATGATCAGCCACGTGATCAGTGCATGATAGCCACGTGATCAGTGCATGATCAGTCACGTGATCAGTGCATGATCAGCCACGTGATCAGTGCATGATCAGCCACGTGATCAGTGCATGATCAGTCACGTGATCAGTGCATGATCAGCCACGTGATCAGTGCATGATCAGTCACGTGATCAGTGCATGATCAGTCACGTGATCAGTGCATGATCAGCCACGTGATCAGTGCATGATCAGTCATGTGATCAGTGCATGATAGCACGTGATCAGTGCATGATCAGTCCCGTGATCAGTGCATGATCAGCCACGTGATCAGTGCATGATAGCCACGTGATCAGTGCATGATCAGCCACGTGATCAGTGCATGATCAGCCACGTGATCAGTGCATGACAGCCACGTGATCAGTGCATGATCAGTCACGTGATCAGTGCATGATAGCCACGTGATCAGTGCATGATCAGTCACGTGATCAGTGTATGATCAGCCACGTGAACAGTGCATGCTCAGTCACGTGATAAGGGCCTGCTGAGCTGCGTGATTACTGTCTGCTCATCTGCTTGACAATTGCCAGCTGAGCTGCACGATTCCTGCCTGTCATCTGCTTGACAATTGCCAGCTGTGCTGCATAATTCCTGCCTGCTCATCTGCTTGATTATTGCCAGCTGAGCAGCATGATTTCTCACAGCTGAGTTCCATGATTATAGCCTGCTGACTGATTCGTGCCTACTCAGCTCTTTGTTTATTGCCTCCAGAGGCACATGATCAGTGTATGACACCAAACATGATCAGCGCATGATCAGTCACATGATCAGTGCATGATAAGCCACGTGATCAGTGCATGATCAGTCACGTGATCAGTGCATGATCAGTCACGTGACAGTGCATGATAGCTGCGTGATCAGTGCATGATCAGCCACGTGATCAGTGCATGATAGCCACGTGATCAGTGCATGATCAGTCACGTGATCAGTGCATGATCAGTCACGTGATCAGTGCATGATCAGCCACGTGATCAGTGCATGATCAGTCACGTGATCAGTGCATGATCAGTCACGTGACCAGTACATGGTAGCTACGTGATCATTGCATGATCAGCCACGTGATCAGTGCATGATAGCCACGTGATCAGTGCATGATCAGTCACGTGATCAGTGCATGATCATCCACGTGATCAGTGCATGATCAGTCACGTGATCAGTGCATGATATAGACGTGATCAGTGCATGATCAGTCACGTGATCAGTGCATGATCAGCCACGTGATCAGTGCATGATAGCCACGTGATCAGTGCATGATAGCCACGTGATCAGTGCATGATCAGTCACGTGATCAGTGCATGATCAGCCACGTGATCAGTGCATGATAGCCACGTGATCAGTGCATGATCAGTCACGTGATCAGTGCATGATCAGTCACGTGATCAGTGCATGATCAGCCACGTGATCAGTGCATGATCAGCCACGTGATCAGTGCATGATCAGTCACGTGATCAGTGCATGATCAGCCACGTGATCAGTGCATGATCAGTCACGTGATCAGTGCATGATCAGTCACGTGATCAGTGCATGATCAGCCACGTGATCAGTGCATGATCAGTCATGTGATCAGTGCATGATAGCCCGTGATCAGTGCATGATCAGTCCCGTGATCAGTGCATGATCAGCCACGTGATCAGTGCATGATAGCCACGTGATCAGTGCATGATCAGCCACGTGATCAGTGCATGATAGCCACGTGATCAGTGCATGATCAGTCACGTGATCAGTGCATGATCAGTCACGTGATCAGTGCATGATAGCCACGTGATCAGTGCATGATCAGTCACGTGATCAGTGTGTGATCAGCCACGTGAACAGTGCATGCTCAGTCACGTGATCAGGGCCTGCTGAGCTGCGTGATTACTGTCTGCTCATCTGCTTGACAATTGCCAGCTGAGCTGCACGATTCCTGCCTGTCATCTGCTTGACAATTGCCACCTGTGCTGCATAATTCCTGCCTGCTCAGCTACTTGATTATTGCCAGCTGAGCAGCATGATTCCTCACAGCTGAGTTCCATGATTATAGCCTGCTGACTGATTCGTGCCTACTCAGCTCTTTGTTCATTGCCTGCAGATGCACATGATCAGTGTATGACACCAAACATGATCAGTGCATGATCAGTCACATGATCAGTGCATGATATCCAGTGATCAGTGCATGATCAGTCACGTGATCAGTGCATGATCAGCCACGTGATCAGTGCATGATAGCCACGTGATCAGTGCATGATCAGTCACGTGATCAGTGCATGATCAGTCACGTGATCAGTGCATGATCAGCCACGTGATCAGTGCATGATCAGCCACGTGATCAGTGCATGATCAGTCACGTGATCAGTGCATGATCAGCCACGTGATCAGTGCATGATCAGTCACGTGATCAGTGCATGATCAGTCACGTGATCAGTGCATGATCAGCCACGTGATCAGTGCATGATCAGTCATGTGATCAGTGCATGATAGCCCGTGATCAGTGCATGATCAGTCCCGTGATCAGTGCATGATCAGCCACGTGATCAGTGCATGATAGCCACGTGATCAGTGCATGATCAGCCACGTGATCAGTGCATGATCAGCCACGTGATCAGTGCATGATTTCACGTGATCAGTGCATGATCAGTCACGTGATCAGTGCATGATAGCCACGTGATCAGTGCATGATCAGTCACGTGATCAGTGTATGATCAGCCACGTGATCAGTGCATGCTCAGTCACGTGATCAGGGCCTGCTGAGCTGCGTGATTACTGTCTGCTCATCTGCTTGACAATTGCCAGCTGAGCTGCACGATTCCTGCCTGTCATCTGCTTGACAATTGCCACCTGTGCTGCATAATTCCTGCCTGCTCAGCTGCTTGATTATTGCCAGCTGAGCAGCATGATTTCTCACAGCTGAGTTCCATGATTATAGCCTGCTGACTGATTCGTGCCTACTCAGCTCTTTGTTCATTGCCTCCAGAGGCACATGATCAGTGTATGATACCAAACATGATCAGTGCATGATCAGTCACATGATCAGTGCATGATAAGCCACGTGATCAGTGCATGATCAGTCATGTGATCAGTGCATGATCAGTCATGTGATCAGTGCATGGTAGCTGTGTGATCAGTGCATGATCAGCCACGTGATCAGTGCATGATCAGTCACGTGATCAGTGCATGATCAGTCACGTGATCAGTGTGTGATCAGCCACGTGATCAGTGCATGATAGCCACGTGATCAGTGCATGATCAGCCACGTGATCAGTGCATGATCAGTCACGTGATCAGTGCATGATCAGTCACGTGATCGTGTGTGATCAGCCACGTGATCAGTGCATGATCAGCCACGTGATCAGTGCATGATCAGCCACGTGATCAGTGCATGATCAGTCACGTGATCAGTGCATGATAGCCACGTGATCAGTGCATGATCAGCCACGTGATCAGTGCATGATAGCCACGTGATCAGTGCATGATAGCCACGTGATCAGTGCATGATCAGTCACGTGATACATGTGTGATCAGCCACGTGATCAGTGCATGATGAGCCACGTGATCAGTGCAGGATCAATTACGTGATCAGTGCATGATCAGTCACGTGACCAGTACATGGTTGCTACGTGATCGTTGCATGATCAGCCACGTGAGCAGTGCATGATAGCCACGTGATCAGTGCATGATCAGTCACGTGATCAGTACATGATCAGTCACGTGAACAGTGCATGATCATTTACGTGATCTGTGCATGATCAGTCACGTGACCAGTATATGGTAGCTACGTGATCATTCCATGACGAGCCACGTGAGCAGTGCATGATAGCCACGTGATGTGTGCATGATGAGTTACGTGAGCAGAGTATGATCAGCCACGTGATCAGTGCATGAGTGCCACGTGATCAGTGCATGATATGTCACGTGACAGGTGTGTGATCAGCCACGTGAACAGTGCATGTTCAGCCACGTGATCAGTGCATGATAGCCACGTGATCAGTGCATGATCAGTTACGTGAGCAGTGTATGATCAGCCACGTGATCAGTGCATGGTCAGACACGTGAACAGTGTATGATCAGCCACGTGATCAGTGCATGATATCCAAGTGATCAGTGCATGATCATCACGTGATCAGTGTATGATCAGCCACGTGAACAGTGCATGCTCAGTCACGTGATCAGGGCCTGCTGAGCTGCGTGATTACTGTCTGCTCATCTGCTTGACAATTGCCAGCTGAGCTGCACGATTCCTGCCTGTCATCTGCTTGACAATTGCCAGCTGTGCTGCGTAATTCCTGCCTGCTCAGCTGCTTGATTATTGCCAGCTGAGCAGCATGATTCCTCACAGCTGAGTTCCATGATTATTGCCTGCTGACTGTTTGATTCGTGCCTACTCAGCTCTTTGTTTATTGCCTCCAGAGGCACATGATCAGTGTATGATAGCAAACATGATCAGCGCATGATCAGTCACATGATCAGCGCCATTAAGTCACGTGATCACTACATGATAGTCATGTGATCAGTCCATGCTCAGTCACGGTATCAGTGCATGATCAGCCACGTGATCAGTGCATGATCAGCCACGTGATCAGTTCATGATCAGCCACGTGATCAGTGCATGATCAGTCACGTGATCAGTGCATGATCAGGCAGGTGATCAGTGCATGATCAGCCACGTGATCAGTGCATGATAGCCACGTGATCAGTGCATGATCAGTCACCTGATGGGTGTATGATCAGTCACGTGACTGTACATGGTAGCTACATGATCATTGCATGATCAGCCACGTGAGTAGTGCATGATAGCCACGTGATCAGTGCATGATCAGTCACGTGATCAGTGCATGATCAGTCATGTGATCAGTGCATGATCAGGCACGTGATCAGTGCATGATCAGCCACGTGATCAGTGCATGATAGCCACGTGATCAGTGCATGATCAGTCACGTGATCAGTGCATGATCAGTCACGTGATCAGTGCATGATAGCCACGTGATCAGTGCATGATCAGCCACGTGATCAGTGCATGATAGCCACGTGATCAGTGCATGATCAGTCACGTGATCAGTGCATGATCAGTCACGTGATCAGTGCATGATCAGTCACGTGATCAGTGCATGATCAATTACGTGATCAGTGCATGATCAGTCACGTGATCAGTACATGGTAGCTACGTGATCAGTGCATGATCAGCCACGTGATCAGTGCATGATAGCCACGTGATCAGTGCATGATCAGTCACATGATCAGTGCATGATCATCCACGTGATCAGTGCATGATCAGTCACGTGATCAGTGCATGATATAGACGTGATCAGTGCATGATCAGTCACGTGATCAGTGCATGATCAGCACGTGATCAGTGCATGATAGCCACGTGATCAGTGCATGATAGCCAGTGATCAGTGCATGATCAGTCACGTGATCAGTGCATGATCAGTCACGTGATCAGTGCATGATCAGTCACGTGATCAGTGCATGATCAGCCACGTGATCAGTGCATGATAGCCACGTGATCAGTGCATGATCAGTCACGTGATCAGTGCATGATCAGTCACGTGACCAGTGCATGATAGCTACGTGATCAGTGCATGATCAGCCACGTGAGCAGTGCATGATAGCCACGTGATCAGTGCATGATCAGTCACGTGATCAGTGCATGATCAGTCACGTGATCAGTGCATGATCAATTACGTGATCAGTGCATGATCAGTCACGTGATCAGTGCATGGTAGCTACGTGATCATTGCATGATCAGCCACGTGATCAGTGCATGATAGCCACGTGATCAGTGCATGATCAGTCACGTGATCAGTGCATGATCATCCCGTGATCAGTGCATGATCAGTCATGTGATCAGTGCATGATATAGACGTGATCAGTGCATGATCAGTCACGTGATCAGTGCATGATCAGCCACGTGATCAGTGCATGAGTGCATGATAGCCAGTGATCAGTGCATGATCAGTCACGTGATCAGTGCATGATCAGCCACGTGATCAGTGCATGATAGCCACTGATCAGTGCATGATCAGTCACGTGATGTGCATGATCAGCCACGTGATCAGTGCATGATCAGCCACGTGATCAGTGCATGATCAGTCACGTGATCAGTGCATGATCAGTCACGTGATCAGTGCATGATCAGTCACGTGATCAGTGCATGATCAGCCACGTGATCAGTGCATGATAGCTACGTGATCAGTGCATGATCAGTCACGTGATCAGTGCATGATCAGCCACGTGATCAGTGCATGATCAGCCACGTGATCAGTGCATGATCAGTCACGTGATCAGTGCATGATCAGCCACGTGATCAGTGCATGATCAGTCACGTGATCAGTGCATGATCAGTCACGTGATCAGTGCATGATCCACGTGATCAGTGCATGATCAGTCATGTGATCAGTGCATGATAGCCCGTGATCAGTGCATGATCAGTCCCGTGATCAGTGCATGATCAGCCACGTGATCAGTGCATGATAGCCACGTGATCAGTGCATGATCAGCCACGTGATCAGTGCATGATCAGCCACGTGATCAGTGCATGACAATCACGTGATCAGTGCATGATCAGTCACGTGATCAGTGCATGATAGCCACGTGATCAGTGCATGATCAGTCACGTGATCAGTGTATGATCAGCCACGTGAACAGTGCATGCTCAGTCACGTGATAAGGGCCTGCTGAGCTGCGTGATTACTGTCTGCTCATCTGCTTGACAATTGCCAGCTGAGCTGCACGATTCCTGCCTGTCATCTGCTTGACAATTGCCACCTGTGCTGCATAATTCCTGCCTGCTCATCTGCTTGATTATTGCCAGCTGAGCAGCATGATTCCTCACAGCTGAGTTCCATGATTATAGCCTGCTGACTGATTCGTGCCTACTCAGCTCTTTGTTTATTGCCTCCAGAGGCACATGATCAGTGTATGACACCAAACATGATCAGCACATGATCAGTCACATGATCAGTGCATGATAAGCCACGTGATCAGTGCATGATCAGTCACGTGATCAGTGCATGATCAGTCACGTGACGAGTGCATGGTAGCTGCGTGATCAGTGCATGATCAGCCACGTGATCAGTGCATGATAGCCACGTGATCAGTGCATGATCAGTCACGTGATCAGTGCATGATCAGTCACGTGATCAGTGCATGATCAGCCACGTGATCAGTGCATGATCAGTCACGTGATCAGTGCATGATCAGTCACGTGACCAGTACATGGTAGCTACGTGATCATTGCATGATCAGCCACGTGATCAGTGCATGATAGCCACGTGATCAGTGCATGATCAGTCACGTGATCAGTGCATGATCACGTGATCAGTGCATGATCAGTCACGTGATCAGTGCATGATATACGTGATCAGTGCATGATCAGTCACGTGATCAGTGCATGATCAGCCACGTGATCAGTGCATGATAGCCACGTGATCAGTGCATGATAGCCACGTGATCAGTGCATGATCAGTCACGTGATCAGTGCATGATCAGCCACGTGATCAGTGCATGATAGCCACGTGATCAGTGCATGATCAGTCACGTGATCAGTGCATGATCAGTCACGTGATCAGTGCATGATCAGCCACGTGATCAGTGCATGATCAGCCACGTGATCAGTGCATGATCAGTCACGTGATCAGTGCATGATCAGCCACGTGATCAGTGCATGATCAGTCACGTGATCAGTGCATGATCAGTCACGTGATCAGTGCATGATCAGCCACGTGATCAGTGCATGATCAGTCATGTGATCAGTGCATGATAGCCCGTGATCAGTGCATGATCAGTCCCGTGATCAGTGCATGATCAGCCACGTGATCAGTGCATGATAGCCACGTGATCAGTGCATGATCAGCCACGTGATCAGTGCATGATAGCCACGTGATCAGTGCATGATCAGTCACGTGATCAGTGCATGATCAGTCACGTGATCAGTGCATGATAGCCACGTGATCAGTGCATGATCAGTCACGTGATCAGTGTATGATCAGCCACGTGAACAGTGCATGCTCAGTCACGTGATCAGGGCCTGCTGAGCTGCGTGATTACTGTCTGCTCATCTGCTTGACAATTGCCACCTGAGCTGCACGATTCCTGCCTGTCATCTGCTTGACAATTGCCACCTGTGCTGCATAATTCCTGCCTGCTCAGCTACTTGATTATTGCCAGCTGAGCAGCATGATTTCTCACAGCTGAGTTCCATGATTATAGCCTGCTGACTGATTCCTGCCTACTCAGCTCTTTGTTCATTGCCTCCAGAGGCACATGATCAGTGTATGACACCAAACATGATCAGCGCATGATCAGTCACATGATCAGTGCATGATATCCAGTGATCAGTGCATGATCAGTCACGTGATCAGTGCATGATCAGCCACGTGATCAGTGCATGATAGCCACGTGATCAGTGCATGATCAGTCACGTGATCAGTGCATGATCAGTCACGTGATCAGTGCATGATCAGCCACGTGATCAGTGCATGATCAGCCACGTGATCAGTGCATGATCAGTCACGTGATCAGTGCATGATCAGCCACGTGATCAGTGCATGATCAGTCACGTGATCAGTGCATGATCAGTCACGTGATCAGTGCATGATCAGCCACGTGATCAGTGCATGATCAGTCATGTGATCAGTGCATGATAGCCCGTGATCAGTGCATGATCAGTCCCGTGATCAGTGCATGATCAGCCACGTGATCAGTGCATGATAGCCACGTGATCAGTGCATGATCAGCCACGTGATCAGTGCATGATCAGCCACGTGATCAGTGCATGCAACACGTGATCAGTGCATGATCAGCCACGTGATCAGTGCATGATAGCCACGTGATCAGTGCATGATCAGTCACGTGATCAGTGTGTGATCAGCCACGTGATCAGTGCATGCTCAGTCACGTGATCAGGGCCTGCTGAGCTGCGTGATTACTGTCTGCTCATCTGCTTGACAATTGCCAGCTGAGCTGCACGATTCCTGCCTGTCATCTGCTTGACAATTGCCAGCTGTGCTGCATAATTCCTGCCTGCTCATCTGCTTGATTATTGCCAGCTGAGCAGCATGATTTCTCACAGCTGAGTTCCATGATTATAGCCTGCTGACTGATTCGTGCCTACTCAGCTCTTTGTTCATTGCCTCCAGAGGCACATGATCAGTGTATGATAGCAAACATGATCAGTGCATGATCAGTCACATGATCAGTGCATGATAAGCCACGTGATCAGTGCATGATCAGTCACGTGATCAGTGCATGATCAGTCACGTGATCAGTGCATGATGGTAGTGATCAGTGCATGATCAGCCACGTGATCAGTGCATGATAGCCACGTGATCAGTGCATGATCAGTCACGTGATCAGTGCATGATCAGTCACGTGATCAGTGCATGATCAGCCACGTGATCAGTGCATGATCAGTCACGTGATCAGTGCATGATCAGTCACGTGACCAGTACATGGTAGCTACGTGATCATTGCATGATCAGCCACGTGATCAGTGCATGATAGCCACGTGATCAGTGCATGATCAGTCACGTGATCAGTGCATGATCATCCACGTGATCAGTGCATGATCAGTCACGTGATCAGTGCATGATATAGACGTGATCAGTGCATGATCAGTCACGTGATCAGTGCATGATCAGCCACGTGATCAGTGCATGATAGCCACGTGATCAGTGCATGATCAGCCACGTGATCAGTGCATGATCAGTCACGTGATCAGTGCATGATCAGCCACGTGATCAGTGCATGATAGCCACGTGATCAGTGCATGATCAGTCACGTGATCAGTGCATGATCAGTCACGTGATCAGTGCATGATCAGCCACGTGATCAGTGCATGATCAGCCACGTGATCAGTGCATGATCAGTCACGTGATCAGTGCATGATCAGTCACGTGATCAGTGCATGATCAGCCACGTGATCAGTGCATGATCAGTCATGTGATCAGTGCATGATAGCACGTGATCAGTGCATGATCAGTCCCGTGATCAGTGCATGATCAGCCACGTGATCAGTGCATGATAGCCACGTGATCAGTGCATGATCAGCCACGTGATCAGTGCATGATAGCCACGTGATCAGTGCATGACAGCCACGTGATCAGTGCATGATCAGTCACGTGATCAGTGCATGATAGCCACGTGATCAGTGCATGATCAGTCACGTGATCAGTGTATGATCAGCCACGTGAACAGTGCATGCTCAGTCACGTGATAAGGGCCTGCTGAGCTGCGTGATTACTGTCTGCTCATCTGCTTGACAATTGCCAGCTGAGCTGCACGATTCCTGCCTGTCATCTGCTTGACAATTGCCAGCTGTGCTGCATAATTCCTGCCTGCTCATCTGCTTGATTATTGCCAGCTGAGCAGCATGATTTCTCACAGCTGAGTTCCATGATTATAGCCTGCTGACTGATTCGTGCCTACTCAGCTCTTTGTTCATTGCCTCCAGAGGCACATGATCAGTGTATGATACCAAACATGATCAGCACATGATCAGTCACATGATCAGTGCATGATAAGCCACGTGATCAGTGCATGATCAGTCACGTGATCAGTGCATGATCAGTCATGTGATCAGTGCATGGTAGCTGCGTGATCAGTGCATGATCAGCCACGTGATCAGTGCATGATCAGTCACGTGATCAGTGCATGATCAGCCACGTGATCAGTGCATGATCAGTCACGTGATCAGTGCATGATCAGTCACGTGACCAGTACATGGTAGCTACGTGATCATTGCATGATCAGCCACGTGATCAGTGCATGATAGCCACGTGATCAGTGCATGATCAGTCACGTGATCAGTGCATGATCATCCACGTGATCAGTGCATGATCAGTCACGTGATCAGTGCATGATAGCCACGTGATCAGTGCATGATCAGTCACGTGATCAGTGCATGATCAGCCACGTGATCAGTGCATGATAGCCACGTGATCAGTGCATGATAGCCACGTGATCAGTGCATGATCAGTCACGTGATCAGTGCATGATCAGCCACGTGATCAGTGCATGATAGCCACGTGATCAGTGCATGATCAGCCACGTGATCAGTGCATGATCAGTCACGTGATCAGTGCATGATCAGCCACGTGATCAGTGCATGATCAGCCACGTGATCAGTGCATGATCAGTCACGTGATCAGTGCATGATCAGTCACGTGATCAGTGCATGATCAGTCACGTGATCAGTGCATGATCAGCCACGTGATCAGTGCATGATGAGTCATGTGATCAGTGCATGATAGCCCGTGATCAGTGCATGATCAGTCCGTGATCAGTGCATGATCAGCCACGTGATCAGTGCATGATAGCCACGTGATCAGTGCATGATCAGCCACGTGATCAGTGCATGATAGCCACGTGATCAGTGCATGACAGTTACGTGATCAGTGCATGATCAGTCACGTGATCAGTGCATGATAGCCACGTGATCAGTGCATGATCAGTCACGTGATCAGTGTATGATCAGCCACGTGAACAGTGCATGCTCAGTCACGTGATAAGGGCCTGCTGAGCTGCGTGATTACTGTCTGCTCATCTGCTTGACAATTGCCAGCTGAGCTGCACGATTCCTGCCTGTCATCTGCTTGACAATTGCCAGCTGTGCTGCATAATTCCTGCCTGCTCAGCTGCTTGATTATTGCCAGCTGAGCAGCATGATTTCTCACAGCTGAGTTCCATGATTATTGCCTGCTGACTGATTCGTGCCTACTCAGCTCTTTGTTCATTGCCTCCAGATGCACATGATCAGTGTATGATACCAAACATGATCAGCACATGATCAGTCACATGATCAGTGCATGATAAGCCACGTGATCAGTGCATGATCAATCACGTGATCAGTGCATGATCAGTCATGTGATCAGTGCATGGTAGCTGCGTGATCAGTGCATGATCAGCCACGTGATCAGTGCATGATAGCCACGTGATCAGTGCATGATCAGTCACGTGATCAGTGCATGATCAGTCACGTGATCAGTGCATGATCAGCCACGTGATCAGTGCATGATCAGTTACGTGATCAGTGCATGATCAGTCACGTGACCAGTACATGGTAGCTACATGATCATTGCATGATCAGCCACGTGATCAGTGCATGATCAGCCACGTGATCAGTGCATGATCAGCCACGTGATCAGTGCATGATAGCCACGTGATCAGTGCATGATCAGTCACGTGATCAGTGCATGATCAGTCACGTGATCAGTGCATGATAGCCACGTGATCAGTGCATGATCAGTCACGTGATCAGTGCATGATCAGCCACGTGATCAGTGCATGATCAGTCACGTGATCAGTGCATGATCAGCCACGTGATCAGTGCATGATAGCCACGTGATCAGTGCATGATCAATCACGTGATCAGTGCATGATCAGTCACGTGACCAGTACATGGTAGCTACGTGATCAGTGCATGATCAGCCACGTGATCAGTGCATGATAGCCACGTGATCAGTGCATGATCAGTCACGTGATCAGTGCATGATCAGTCACGTGATCAGTGCATGATCAGCCACGTGATCAGTGCATGATCAGTCACGTGATCAGTGCATGATCAGTCACGTGATCAGTGCATGATAGCCACGTGATCAGTGCATGATCAGCCACGTGATCAGTGCATGATCAGCCACGTGATCAGTGCATGATCAGCCACGTGATCAGTGCATGATAGCCACGTGATCAGTGCATGATCAGCCACGTGATCAGTGCATGATCAGCCACGTGATCAGTGCATGATAGCCACGTGATCAGTGCATGATCAGTTACGTGAGCAGTGTATGATCAGCCACGTGATCAGTGCATGATCAGTCACGTGATCAGTGCATGATCAGCCACGTGATCAGTGCATGATATCCAAGTGATCAGTGCATGATCAATCACGTGATAAGTGTATGATCAGCAACGTGAACAGTGCATGCTCAGTCACGTGATCAGGGCCTGCTGAGCTGCGTGATTACTGTCTGCTCATCTGCTTGACAATTGCCAGCTGAGCTGCACGATTCCTGCCTGTCATCTGCTTGACAATTGCCAGCTGTGCTGCGTAATTCCTGCCTGCTCAGCTGCTTGATTATTGCCAGCTGAGCAGCATGATTCCTCACAGCTGAGTTCCATGATTATTGCCTGCTGACTGTTTGATTCGTGCCTACTCAGCTCTTTGTTTATTGCCTCCAGAGGCACATGATCAGTGTATGATAGCAAACATGATCAGCGCATGATCAGTCACATGATCAGCGCCATTAAGTCACGTGATCACTACATGATAGTCATGTGATCAGTCCATGCTCAGTCACGGTATCAGTGCATGATCAGCCACGTGATCAGTGCATGATCTGTCACATGATTAGTGTATGATCATCCACGTGATCAGTGCATGGGCAGTCATGTGATCAGTGCATGATTAGACGTGATCAGTGCATGATCAGTCGTGATCAGTGCATGATAGCCACGTGATCAGTGCATGATCAGTCACCTGATGGGTGTATGATCATTCACGTGACCAGTACATGGTAGCTACATGATCAGTGCATGATCAGCCACGTGATCAGTGCATGATAGCCACGTGATCAGTGCATGATCAGCCACGTGATCAGTGCATGATCAGTCACGTGATCAGTGCATGATCAGCCAGTGATCAGTGCATGATCAATTACGTGATCAGTGCATGATCAGTCACGTGATCAGTGCATGGTAGCTGCATGATCAGTGCATGATCAGCCACGTGATCAGTGCATGATAGCCACGTGATCAGTGCATGATCAGTCACGTGATCAGTGCATGATCAGTCACGTGATCAGTGCATGATCAGCCACGTGATCAGTGCATGATCAATTACGTGATCAGTGCATGATCAGTCACGTGATCAGTACATGGTAGCTACGTGATCAGTGCATGATCAGCCACGTGATCAGTGCATGATAGCCACGTGATCAGTGCATGATCAGTCACGTGATCAGTGCATGATCAGTCACGTGATCAGTGCATGATCAGCCACGTGATCAGTGCATGATCAGTTACGTGATCAGTGCATGATAGCCACGTGATCAGTGCATGATCAGTCACGTGATCGTGTGTGATCAGCCACGTGATCAGTGCATGATAGCCACGTGATCAGTGCATGATCAGCCACGTGATCAGTGCATGATCAGCCACGTGATCAGTGCATGATCAGTCATGTGATCGTGTGTGATCAGCCACGTGATCAGTGCATGATCAGTCACGTGATCAGTACATGGTTGCTCCGTGATCAGTGCATGATCAGCCACGTGATCAGTGCATGATAGCCACGTGATCAGTGCATGATCAGTCACGTGATCAGTGCATGATCAGTCACGTGATCAGTGCATGATCATTCACGTGATCAGTGCATGATCAGTCACGTGATCAGTGCATGGTAGCTACGTGATCATTGCATGATCAGCCACGTGATCAGTGCATGATAGCCACGTGATCAGTGCATGATCAGTCACGTGATCAGTGCATGATCAGCCACGTGATCAGTGCATGATAGCCACGTGATCAGTGCATGATCAGTCACGTGATCAGTGCATGATCAGTCACGTGATCAGTGCATGATCAGTCACGTGATCAGTGCATGATCAGCCACGTGATCAGTGCATGATCAGTCACGTGATCAGTGCATGATAGCCACGTGATCAGTGCATGATCAGCCACGTGATCAGTGCATGATAGCCACGTGATCAGTGCATGATCAGTCACGTGATCAGTGCATGATCATCCACGTGATCAGTGCATGATCAGTCACGTGATCAGTGCATGATCAGTCACGTGATCAGTGCATGTCAGTCATGTGATCAGTGCATGATCAGCCCGTGATCAGTGCATGATCAGTCCCGTGATCAGTGCATGATCAGTCACGTGATCAGTACATGATCAGTCACGTGAACAGTGCATGATCATTTACGTGATCTGTGCATGATCAGTCACGTGACCAGTATATGGTAGCTACGTGATCATTCCATGACGAACCATGTGAGCAGTGCATGATAGCCACGTGATGTGTGCATGATGAGTTACGTGAGCAGAGTATGATCAGCCACGTGATCAGTGCATGAGTGCCACGTGATCAGTGCATGATATGTCACGTGACAGGTGTGTGATCAGCCACGTGAACAGTGCATGTTCAGCCACGTGATCAGTGCATGATAGCCACGTGATCAGTGCATGATCAGTTACGTGAGCAGTGTATGATCAGCCACGTGATCAGTGCATGGTCAGACACGTGAACAGTGTATGATCAGCCACGTGATCAGTGCATGATATCCAAGTGATCAGTGCATGATCAATCACGTGATAAGTGTATGATCAGCCACGTGAACAGTGCATGCTCAGTCACGTGATCAGGGCCTGCTGAGCTGCGTGATTACTGTCTGCTCATCTGCTTGACAATTGCCAGCTGAGCTGCACGATTCCTGCCTGTCATCTGCTTGACAATTGCCAGCTGTGCTGCGTAATTCCTGCCTGCTCAGCTGCTTGATTATTGCCAGCTGAGCAGCATGATTCCTCACAGCTGAGTTCCATGATTATTGCCTGCTGACTGTTTGATTCGTGCCTACTCAGCTCTTTGTTTATTGCCTCCAGAGGCACATGATCAGTGTATGATAGCAAACATGATCAGCGCATGATCAGTCACATGATCAGCGCCATTAAGTCACGTGATCACTACATGATAGTCATGTGATCAGTCCATGCTCAGTCACGGTATCAGTGCATGATCAGCCACGTGATCAGTGCATGATCTGTCACATGATTAGTGTATGATCATCCACGTGATCAGTGCATGGGCAGTCATGTGATCAGTGCATGATTAGACGTGATCAGTGCATGTTCAGTCTCGTGATCAGTGCATGATAGCCACGTGATCAGTGCATGATCAGTCACCTGATGGGTGTATGATCATTCACGTGACCTGTACATGGTAGCTACATGATCAGTGCATGATCAGCCACGTGATCAGTGCATGATAGCCACGTGATCAGTGCATGATCAGCCACGTGATCAGTGCATGATCAGTCACGTGATCAGTGCATGATCAGCCAGTGATCAGTGCATGATCAGCCACGTGATCAGTGCATGATCAGTCACGTGATCAGTGCATGGTAGCTGCATGATCAGTGCATGATCAGCCACGTGATCAGTGCATGATAGCCACGTGATCAGTGCATGATCAGTCACGTGATCAGTGCATGATCAGTCACGTGATCAGTGCATGATCAGCCACGTGATCAGTGCATGATCAATTACGTGATCAGTGCATGATCAGTCACGTGATCAGTGCATGATAGCTACGTGATCAGTGCATGATCAGCCACGTGATCAGTGCATGATAGCCACGTGATCAGTGCATGATCAGTCACGTGATCAGTGCATGATCAGCCACGTGATCAGTGCATGATAGCCACGTGATCAGTGCATGATCAGTCACGTGATCAGTGCATGATCAGTCACGTGATCAGTGCATGATAGCCACGTGATCAGTGCATGATCAGTCACGTGATCAGTGCATGATCAGCCACGTGATCAGTGCATGATCAGTCACGTGATCAGTGTATGATCAGCCACGTGATCAGTGCATGATAGCCACGTGATCAGTGCATGATCAATCACGTGATCAGTGCATGATCAGTCACGTGACCAGTACATGGTAGCTGCGTGATCAGTGCATGATCAGCCACGTGATCAGTGCATGATAGCCACGTGATCAGTGCATGATCAGTCACGTGATCAGTGCATGATCAGTCACGTGATCAGTGCATGATCAGCCACGTGATCAGTGCATGATCAGTCACGTGATCAGTGCATGATCAGTCACGTGATCAGTGCATGATAGCTACGTGATCAGTGCATGATCAGCCACGTGATCAGTGCATGATCAGCCACGTGATCAGTGCATGATCAGCCACGTGATCAGTGCATGATAGCCACGTGATCAGTGCATGATCAGCCACGTGATCAGTGCATGATCAGCCACGTGATCAGTGCATGATAGCCACGTGATCAGTGCATGATCAGTTACGTGAGCAGTGTATGATCAGCCACGTGATCAGTGCATGATCAGTCACGTGATCAGTGTATGATCAGCCACGTGATCAGTGCATGATATCCAAGTGATCAGTGCATGATCAATCAAGTGATAAGTGTATGATCAGCCACGTGAACAGTGCATGCTCAGTCACGTGATCAGGGCCTGCTGAGCTGCGTGATTACTGTCTGCTCATCTGCTTGACAATTGCCAGCTGAGCTGCATGATTCCTGCCTGTCATCTGCTTGACAATTGCCAGCTGTGCTGCGTAATTCCTGCCTGCTCAGCTGCTTGATTATTGCCAGCTGAGCAGCATGATTCCTCACAGCTGAGTTCCATGATTATTGCCTGCTGACTGTTTGATTCGTGCCTACTCAGCTCTTTGTTTATTGCCTCCAGAGGCACATGATCAGTGTATGATAGCAAACATGATCAGCGCATGATCAGTCACATGATCAGCGCCATTAAGTCACGTGATCACTACATGATAGTCATGTGATCAGTCCATGCTCAGTCACGGTATCAGTGCATGATCAGCCACGTGATCAGTGCATGATCTGTCACATGATTAGTGTATGATCATCCACGTGATCAGTGCATGGGCAGTCATGTGATCAGTGCATGATTAGACGTGATCAGTGCATGTTCAGTCTCGTGATCAGTGCATGATAGCCACGTGATCAGTGCATGATCAGTCACCTGATGGGTGTATGATCATTCACGTGACCAGTACATGGTAGCTACATGATCAGTGCATGATCAGCCACGTGATCAGTGCATGATAGCCACGTGATCAGTGCATGATCAGCCACGTGATCAGTGCATGATCAGTCACGTGATCAGTGCATGATCAGCCAGTGATCAGTGCATGATCAGTTACGTGATCAGTGCATGATCAGTCACGTGATCAGTGCATGATAGCTGCATGATCAGTGTATGATCAGCCACGTGATCAGTGCATGATAGCCACGTGATCAGTGCATGATCAGTCACGTGATCAGTGCATGATCAGTCACGTGATCAGTGCATGATCAGCCACGTGATCAGTGCATGATCAATTACGTGATCAGTGCATGATCAGTCACGTGATCAGTGCATGATAGCACGTGATCAGTGCATGATCAGCCACGTGATCAGTGCATGATAGCCACGTGATCAGTGCATGATCAGTCACGTGATCAGTGCATGATCAGTCACGTGATCAGTGCATGATCAGCCACGTGATCAGTGCATGATCAGTTACGTGATCAGTGCATGATAGCCACGTGATCAGTGCATGATCAGTCACGTGATACATTTGTGATCAGCCACGTGATCAGTGCATGATAGCCACGTGATCAGTGCATGATAGCCACGTGATCAGTGCATGATAGCCACGTGATCAGTGCATGATCAGTCATGTGATACGTGTGTGATCAGCCACGTGATCAGTGCATGATCAGTCACGTGATCAGTGCATGATTGCTCCGTGATCAGTGCATGATCAGCCACGTGATCAGTGCATGATAGCCACGTGATCAGTGCATGATCAGTCACGTGATCAGTGCATGATCAGTCACGTGATCAGTGCATGATCAGTCACGTGATCAGTGCATGATCAGTCACGTGACCAGTGCATGGTAGCTACGTGATCATTGCATGATCAGCCACGTGATCAGTGCATGATAGCCACGTGATCAGTGCATGATCAGTCACGTGATCAGTGCATGATCAGCCACGTGATCAGTGCATGATAGCCACGTGATCAGTGCATGATCAGTCACGTGATCAGTGCATGATCAGTCACGTGATCAGTGCATGATCAGTCACGTGATCAGTGCATGATCAGCCACGTGATCAGTGCATGATCAGTCACGTGATCAGTGCATGGTAGCCACGTGATCAGTGCATGATCAGCCACGTGATCAGTGCATGATAGCCACGTGATCAGTGCATGATCAGTCACATGATCAGTGCATGATCAGCCACGTGATCAGTGCATGATCAGTCACGTGATCAGTGCATGATCAGTCACGTGATCAGTGCATGTCAGTCATGTGATCAGTGCATGATCAGCCCGTGATCAGTGCATGATCAGCCCGTGATCAGTGCATGATCAGTCACGTGATCAGTACATGATCAGTCACGTGAACAGTGCATGATCATTTACGTGATCTGTGCATGATCAGTCACGTGACCAGTATATGGTAGCCCGTGATCATTCCATGACGAACCACGTGAGCAGTGCATGATAGCCACGTGATGTGTGCATGATGAGTTTCGTGAGCAGAGTATGATCAGCCACGTGATCAGTGCATGAGTGCCACGTGATCAGTGCATGATATGTCACGTGACAGGTGTGTGATCAGCCACGTGAACAGTGCATGTTCAGCCACGTGATCAGTGCATGATAGCCACGTGATCAGTGCATGATCAGTTACGTGAGCAGTGTATGATCAGCCACGTGATCAGTGCATGTTCAGACACGTGAACAGTGTATGATCAGCCACGTGATCAGTGCATGATATCCAAGTGATCAGTGCATGATCAATCACGTGATAAGTGTATGATCAGCCACGTGAACAGTGCATGCTCAGTCACGTGATCAGGGCCTGCTGAGCTGCGTGATTACTGTCTGCTCATCTGCTTGACAATTGCCAGCTGAGCTGCACGATTCCTGCCTGTCATCTGCTTGACAATTGCCAGCTGTGCTGCGTAATTCCTGCCTGCTCAGCTGCTTGATTATTGCCAGCTGAGCAGCATGATTCCTCACAGCTGAGTTCCATGATTATTGCCTGCTGACTGTTTGATTCGTGCCTACTCAGCTCTTTGTTTATTGCCTCCAGAGGCACATGATCAGTGTATGATAGCAAACATGATCAGCGCATGATCAGTCACATGATCAGCGCCATTAAGTCACGTGATCACTACATGATAGTCATGTGATCAGTCCATGCTCAGTCACGGTATCAGTGCATGATCAGCCACGTGATCAGTGCATGATCTGTCACATGATTAGTGTATGATCATCCACGTGATCAGTGCATGGGCAGTCATGTGATCAGTGCATGATTAGACGTGATCAGTGCATGTTCAGTCTCGTGATCAGTGCATGATAGCCACGTGATCAGTGCATGATCAGTCACCTGATGGGTGTATGATCATTCACGTGACCTGTACATGGTAGCTACATGATCAGTGCATGATCAGCCACGTGATCAGTGCATGATAGCCACGTGATCAGTGCATGATCAGTCACGTGATCAGTGCATGATCAGTCACGTGATCAGTGCATGATCAGCCAGTGATCAGTGCATGATCAGCCACGTGATCAGTGCATGATCAGTCACGTGATCAGTGCATGGTAGCTGCATGATCAGTGCATGATCAGCCACGTGATCAGTGCATGATAGCCACGTGATCAGTGCATGATCAGTCACGTGATCAGTGCATGATCAGTCACGTGATCAGTGCATGATCAGCCACGTGATCAGTGCATGATCAATTACGTGATCAGTGCATGATCAGTCACGTGACCAGTACATGGTAGCTACGTGATCAGTGCATGATCAGCCACGTGATCAGTGCATGATAGCCACGTGATCAGTGCATGATCAGTCACGTGATCAGTGCATGATCATCCGGGTGATCAGTGCATGATCAGTCACGTGATCAGTGCATGATATAGACGTGATCAGTGCATGATCAGTCACGTGATCAGTGCATGATCAGCCACGTGATCAGTGCATGATAGCCACGTGATCAGTGCATGATAGCCACGTGATCAGTGCATGATCAGTCACGTGATCAGTGCATGATCAGCCACGTGATCAGTGCATGATAGCCACGTGATCAGTGCATGATCAGTCACGTGATCAGTGCATGATCAGTCACGTGATCAGTGCATGATCAGCCACGTGATCAGTGCATGATCAGCCACGTGATCAGTGCATGATCAGTCACGTGATCAGTGCATGATCAGTCACGTGATCAGTGCATGATCAGCCACGTGATCAGTGCATGATCAGTCATGTGATCAGTGCATGATAGCCCGTGATCAGTGCATGATCAGTCCCGTGATCAGTGCATGATCAGCCACGTGATCAGTGCATGATAGCCACGTGATCAGTGCATGATCAGCCACGTGATCAGTGCATGATAGCCACGTGATCAGTGCATGACAATTACGTGATCAGTGCATGATCATCACGTGATCAGTGCATGATAGCCACGTGATCAGTGCATGATCATTCACGTGATCAGTGTGTGATCAGCCACGTGAACAGTGCATGCTCAGTCACGTGATCAGGGCCTGCTGAGCTGCGTGATTACTGTCTGCTCATCTGCTTGACAATTGCCAGCTGAGCTGCACGATTCCTGCCTGTCATCTGCTTGACAATTGCCACCTGTGCTGCATAATTCCTGCCTGCTCATCTGCTTGATTATTGCCAGCTGAGCAGCATGATTTCTCACAGCTGAGTTCCATGATTATTGCCTGCTGACTGATTCGTGCCTACTCAGCTCTTTGTTCATTGCCTCCAGAGGCACATGATCAGTGTATGATACCAAACATGATCAGCACATGATCAGTCACATGATCAGTGCATGATAAGCCACGTGATCAGTGCATGATCAGTTACGTGATCAGTGCATGATCAGTCATGTGACCAGTACATGGTAGCTGCGTGATCAGTGCATGATCAGCCACGTGATCAGTGCATGATCAGTCACGTGATCAGTGCATGATCAGCCACGTGATCAGTGCATGATCAGTCACGTGATCAGTGCATGATCAGTCACGTGATCAGTGCATGGTAGCTACGTGATCATTGCATGATCAGCCACGTGATCAGTGCATGATAGCCACGTGATCAGTGCATGATCAGTCACGTGATCAGTGCATGATCATCCACGTGATCAGTGCATGATCAGTCACGTGATCAGTGCATGATAGCCACGTGATCAGTGCATGATCAGTCACGTGATCAGTGCATGATCAGCCACGTGATCAGTGCATGATAGCCACGTGATCAGTGCATGATAGCCACGTGATCAGTGCATGATCAGTCACGTGATCAGTGCATGATCAGCCACGTGATCAGTGCATGATAGCCAACTGATCAGTGGATGATCAGCCATGTGATCAGTGCATGATCAGTCACGTGATCAGTGTATGATCAGCCACGTGATCAGTGCATGATCAGCCAAATGATCAGTGCATGATCAATTACGTGATCAGTGCATGATCAGTCACGTGATCAGTGCATGGTCAGTCACGTGATCAGTGCATGATCATCCACATGATCAGTGCATGTGGAGTCATGTAGACAATGCATGATAGCGCCGTGATCAGTTCATGATGAGTCCTGTGATGAGTGTATGATCAGCCAAGTGATAAGTGCAAGATAGCTACGTGAACACTGCATGATCAGCCACTTCGTCAGTGCATGATAGCCACGTGAGCAGTGCATACAATTATGTGATCAGTGCATGCGCAATCACGTGATCAGTGCATGAGAGGCACGTGATCAGTGCATGATTATTCACGTGATAGGTGTGTGATCAGCCACGTGAACAGTGCATGCTCAGTCACGTGATAAGGGCCTGCTGAGCTGCGTGATTACTGTCTGCTCATCTGCTTGACAATTGCCAGCTGAGCTGTACGATTCTTGCCTGTCATCTCCTTGACAATTGCCACCTGTGCTGCATAATTCCTGCCTGCTCAGCTGCTTGATTATTGCCAGCTGAGCAGCATGATTTCTGAGAGCTGAGTTCCATGATTATAGCCTGCTGACTGATTCCTGCCTACTCAGCTCTTTGTTCATTGCCTGCAGATGCACATGATCAGTGTGTGACACCAAACATGATCAGCACATGATCAGTCACATGATCAGTGCATGATAAGCCAGGTGATCAGTGCATGATCAATTACGTGATCAGTGCATGATCAGTCATGTGACCAGTACATGGTAGCTGCGTGATCATTGCATGATCAGCCACGTGAGCAGTGCATGATAGCCACGTGATCATTGCATGATCAGTCACGTGATCAGTGCATGGTCAGTCACGTGTTCAGTGCATGATCAGCCACGTGATCTGTGCATGATCAATTACGTGATCAGTGAATGGTCACTCACGGGACCAGTACATGGTAGCTACATGATCATTGCATGATCATCCACGTGATCAGTGCATGATCAATTACGTGATCAGTGCATGAAGAGCCACGTGAGCAGTGCATGATAGCCACTTGATCAGGGCATGATCATTCACGTGACCAATGCATGATTAGTCACGTGATCAGTGCATGATAGCCACGAGATCAGTGTATGATCAGTTACGTGAGCAGTGTATGATCAGCCACGTGATCAGTGCGTGATCTGTCACATGATCAGTGTATGATCAGCCACGTGATCAGTGCATGATATCCAAGTGATCAGTGCATGATCAATCACGTGATAAGTGCATGATCAGTCATGTGACCAGTACATGGTAGCTGCGTGATCATTGCATGATCAGCCACGTGAGCAGTGCATGATAGCCACGTGATCATTGCATGATCAGTCACGTGATCAGTGCATGGTCAGTCACGTGTTCAGTGCATGATCAGCCACGTGATCTGTGCATGATCAATTACGTGATCAGTGAATGGTCACTCACGGGACCAGTACATGGTAGCTACATGATCATTGCATGATCATCCACGTGATCAGTGCATGATCAATTACCTGATCAGTGCATGAAGAGCCAAGTGAGCAGTGCATGATAGCCACTTGATCAGGGCATGATCATTCACGTGACCAATGCATGATTAGTCACGTGATCAGTGCATGATAGCCACGAGATCAGTGCATGATCAGTTACGTGAGCAGTGTATGATCAGCCACGTGATCAGTGCGTGATCTGTCACATGATCAGTGTATGATCAGCCACGTGATCAGTGCATGATATCCAAGTGATCAGTGCATGATCAATCACGTGATAAGTGTATGATCAGCCAGGTGAACAGTGCATGCTCAGTCACGTGATCAGGGCCTGCTGAGCTGCGTGATTTCTGTCTGCTCATCTGCTTGACAATTGCCAGCTGAGCTGCACGATTCCTGCCTGTCATCTGCTTGACAATTGCCAGCTGTGCTGCGTAATTCCTGGCTGCTCAGCTGCTTGATTATTCCCAGCTGAGCCGCATGATTCCTCACAGCTGAGTTCCATGATTATTGCCTGCTGACTGTTTGATTCGTGCCTACTCAGCTCTTTGTTTATTGCCTCCAGAGGCACATGATCAGTGTATGATAGCAAACATGATCAGCGCATGATCAGTCTCATGATCAGCGCCATTAAGTCACGTGATCACTATATGATAGTCATGTGATCAGTCCATGCTCAGTCACGGTATCAGTGCATGGTCAGCCACGTGATCAGTGCATGATCTGTCACATGATTAGTGTATGATCATCCACATGATCAGTGTATGGGAAGTCATGTGATCAGTGCATGATTAGACATGATCAGTGCATTTTCAGTCTCGTGGTCAGTGCATGATAGCCACGTGATCAGTGCATGATCAGTCACCTGATGGGTGTATGATTATTCACGTGACCGGTACATGGTAGCTATATGATCAGTGTATGACCAGCCATGTGATAAGTGCATGATAGCCACGTGATCAGTGCATGATCAGCCACGTGATCAGTGCATGATCAGTCACGTGATCAGTGCATGATCAGCCAGATGATCAGTGCATGATCAATTACGTCATCAGTGCATGATCAGTCACGTGATCAGTGCATGATCAGCCACATGATCAGTGCATGATCAATTACGTCATCAGTGCATGATCAGTCACGTGACCAGTACATGGTAGCTGCGTGAACATTGCATGATCAGCCAAGTTAACAGTGCATGATAGCCACGTGATCAGTGCATGATCAGTCACGTGATCAGTGCATGATTATTCACGTGTTCTGTGCATGATCAGCCACGTGATCATTGCATGATCAATTACGTGATCAGTGCATGATAGCCACGTGATCAGTGCATGATCAGTCATGTGATACGTGTGTGATCAGCCACGTGATCAGTGCATGATATCCACGTGATCAGTGAATGATAGCCACGTGATTAGTGCATGATAGCCACGTGATCAGTGCATGATCATTCATGTCATACGTGTGTGATCAGCCACGTGATCAGTGCATGATCAGTCACGTGACCAGTACATGGTTGCTCCGTGATCATTGCATGATCAGCCACGTGAGCAGTGCATGATAGCCACATGATCAGTGCATGATCAGTCACGTGATCAGTACATGATCAGTCAACTGAACAGTGCATGATCATTTACGTGATCTGAGCATGATCAGTCACGTGACCAGTATATGGTAGCTACGTGAATATTGCATGACCAGCCACGTGAGCAGCGAATGATAGCCACGTGATGTGTGCATGATCAGTCACGTGATCAGTGCATGATCAGCCATGTGAACCGTGCATGATAGCAACGAGATCAGTGCATGATAAGTTACGTGATCAGTGCATGATCAGTCACGTGAAAAGTGCATGATAAGTCACCTGATTAGTGTATGATCAATTACGTGATCAGTGCATGATCACTCACGTGACCAGTACATGGTAGCTACGTGATCATTGCATGATCAGCCACGTTAGCAGTGCATGATAGCCGCATGATCACTGCATGTTTTGTTACATGATCAGTGTATGTTTATCCACGTGATCAGTGCATGGGCAGTCAGGTGATCAGTGCATGATCATTAACGTGAACAGTGCATGTGGAGTCATGTATTCAATGCATGATAGCGCCGTGATCAGTGCACGATCAGTCCCGTGAGGAGTGTATGATCAGTCACATGATCAGTACATGATCAGTCACCTGAACAGTGCATGATCATTTACGTGATCTGTGCATGATCAGTCAGGTGACCAGTATATGGTAGCTTCGTGATCATTCCATGACGAACCATGTGAGCAGTCCCTGATAACCACGTGATGTGTGCATGATGAGTTACGTGAGCAGAGTATGATCAGCCACGTGATCAGTGCATGAGTGCCACGTGATCAGTGCATGATATGTCACGTGACAGGTGTGTGATCAGCCACGTGAACAGTGCATGTTCAGGCACGTGATCAGTGCATGATAGCCACGTGATCAGTGCATGATCAGTTACCTGAGCAGTGTATGATCAGCCACGTGATCAGTTCATGTTCATACACGTGAACAGTGTATGATCAGCCACGTGATCAGTGCATGATATCCAAGTGATCAGTGCATGATCAATCACGTGATAAGTGTATGATCAGCCAGGTGAACAGTGCATGCTCAGTCACGTGATCAGGGCCTGCTGAGCTGCGTGATTTCTGTCTGCTCATCTGCTTGACAATTGCCAGCTGAGCTGCACGATTCCTGCCTGTCATCTGCTTGACAATTGCCAGCTGTGCTGCGTAATTCCTGGCTGCTCAGCTGCTTGATTATTCCCAGCTGAGCCGCATGATTCCTCACAGCTGAGTTCCATGATTATTGCCTGCTGACTGTTTGATTCGTGCCTACTCAGCTCTTTGTTTATTGCCTCCAGAGGCACATGATCAGTGTATGATAGCAAACATGATCAGCGCATGATCAGTCTCATGATCAGCGCCATTAAGTCACGTGATCACTATATGATAGTCATGTGATCAGTCCATGCTCAGTCACGGTATCAGTGCATGGTCAGCCACGTGATCAGTGCATGATCTGTCACATGATTAGTGTATGATCATCCACATGATCAGTGTATGGGAAGTCATGTGATCAGTGCATGATTAGACATGATCAGTGCATTTTCAGTCTCGTGGTCAGTGCATGATAGCCACGTGATCAGTGCATGATCAGTCACCTGATGGGTGTATGATTATTCACGTGACCGGTACATGGTAGCTATATGATCAGTGTATGACCAGCCATGTGATAAGTGCATGATAGCCACGTGATCAGTGCATGATCAGCCACGTGATCAGTGCATGATCAGTCACGTGATCAGTGCATGATCAGCCAGATGATCAGTGCATGATCAATTACGTCATCAGTGCATGATCAGTCACGTGACCAGTACATGGTAGCTGCATGATCAGTGTATGACCAGCCAAGTGATCAGTGCATGATAGCCACGTGATAAGTGCATGATAAGTCACGTGATCAGTGCATGATCAGTCACGTGATCAGTGCATGATCAGCCACATGATCAGTGCATGATCAATTACGTCATCAGCGCATGATCAGTCACGTGACCAGTACATGGTAGCTGCGTGAACATTGCATGATCAGCCAAGTTAACAGTGCATGATAGCCACGTGATCAGTGCATGATCAGTCACGTGATCAGTGCATGATTATTCACGTGTTCAGTGCATGATCAGCCACGTGATCATTGCATGATCAATTACGTGATCAGTGCATGATAGCCACGTGATCAGTGCATGATCAGTCATGTGATACGTGTGTGATCAGCCACGTGATCAGTGCATGATATCCACGTGATCAGTGAATGATAGCCACGTGATTAGTGCATGATAGCCACGTGATCAGTGCATGATCATTCATGTCATACGTGTGTGATCAGCCACGTGATCAGTGCATGATCAGTCACGTGACCAGTACATGGTTGCTCCGTGATCATTGCATGATCAGCCACGTGAGCAGTGCATGATAGCCACATGATCAGTGCATGATCAGTCACGTGATCAGTACATGATCAGTCAACTGAACAGTGCATGATCATTTACGTGATCTGAGCATGATCAGTCACGTGACCAGTATATGGTAGCTACGTGAATATTGCATGACCAGCCACGTGAGCAGCGAATGATAGCCACGTGATGTGTGCATGATCAGTCACGTGATCAGTGCATGATCAGCCATGTGAACCGTGCATGATAGCAACGAGATCAGTGCATGATAAGTTACGTGATCAGTGCATGATCAGTCACGTGAAAAGTGCATGATAAGTCACCTGATTAGTGTATGATCAATTACGTGATCAGTGCATGATCACTCACGTGACCAGTACATGGTAGCTACGTGATCATTGCATGATCAGCCACGTTAGCAGTGCATGATAGCCGCATGATCACTGCATGTTTTGTTACATGATCAGTGTATGTTTATCCACGTGATCAGTGCATGGGCAGTCAGGTGATCAGTGCATGATCATTAACGTGAACAGTGCATGTGGAGTCATGTATTCAATGCATGATAGCGCCGTGATCAGTGCACGATCAGTCCCGTGAGGAGTGTATGATCAGTCACATGATCAGTACATGATCAGTCACCTGAACAGTGCATGATCATTTACGTGATCTGTGCATGATCAGTCAGGTGACCAGTATATGGTAGCTTCGTGATCATTCCATGACGAACCATGTGAGCAGTCCCTGATAACCACGTGATGTGTGCATGATGAGTTACGTGAGCAGAGTATGATCAGCCACGTGATCAGTGCATGAGTGCCACGTGATCAGTGCATGATATGTCACGTGACAGGTGTGTGATCAGCCACGTGAACAGTGCATGTTCAGGCACGTGATCAGTGCATGATAGCCACGTGATCAGTGCATGATCAGTTACCTGAGCAGTGTATGATCAGCCACGTGATCAGTTCATGTTCATACACGTGAACAGTGTATGATCAGCCACGTGATCAGTGCATGATATCCAAGTGATCAGTGCATGATCAATCACGTGATAAGTGTATGATCAGCCAGGTGAACAGTGCATGCTCAGTCACGTGATCAGGGCCTGCTGAGCTGCGTGATTTCTGTCTGCTCATCTGCTTGACAATTGCCAGCTGAGCTGCACGATTCCTGCCTGTCATCTGCTTGACAATTGCCAGCTGTGCTGCGTAATTCCTGGCTGCTCAGCTGCTTGATTATTCCCAGCTGAGCCGCATGATTCCTCACAGCTGAGTTCCATGATTATTGCCTGCTGACTGTTTGATTCGTGCCTACTCAGCTCTTTGTTTATTGCCTCCAGAGGCACATGATCAGTGTATGATAGCAAACATGATCAGCGCATGATCAGTCTCATGATCAGCGCCATTAAGTCACGTGATCACTATATGATAGTCATGTGATCAGTCCATGCTCAGTCACGGTATCAGTGCATGGTCAGCCACGTGATCAGTGCATGATCTGTCACATGATTAGTGTATGATCATCCACATGATCAGTGTATGGGAAGTCATGTGATCAGTGCATGATTAGACATGATCAGTGCATTTTCAGTCTCGTGGTCAGTGCATGATAGCCACGTGATCAGTGCATGATCAGTCACCTGATGGGTGTATGATTATTCACGTGACCGGTACATGGTAGCTATATGATCAGTGTATGACCAGCCATGTGATAAGTGCATGATAGCCACGTGATCAGTGCATGATCAGCCACGTGATCAGTGCATGATCAGTCACGTGATCAGTGCATGATCAGCCAGATGATCAGTGCATGATCAATTACGTCATCAGTGCATGATCAGTCACGTGACCAGTACATGGTAGCTGCATGATCAGTGTATGACCAGCCAAGTGATCAGTGCATGATAGCCACGTGATAAGTGCATGATAAGTCACGTGATCAGTGCATGATCAGTCACGTGATCAGTGCATGATCAGCCACATGATCAGTGCATGATCAATTACGTCATCAGCGCATGATCAGTCACGTGACCAGTACATGGTAGCTGCGTGAACATTGCATGATCAGCCAAGTTAACAGTGCATGATAGCCACGTGATCAGTGCATGATCAGTCACGTGATCAGTGCATGATTATTCACGTGTTCAGTGCATGATCAGCCACGTGATCATTGCATGATCAATTACGTGATCAGTGCATGATAGCCACGTGATCAGTGCATGATCAGTCATGTGATACGTGTGTGATCAGCCACGTGATCAGTGCATGATATCCACGTGATCAGTGAATGATAGCCACGTGATTAGTGCATGATAGCCACGTGATCAGTGCATGATCATTCATGTCATACGTGTGTGATCAGCCACGTGATCAGTGCATGATCAGTCACGTGACCAGTACATGGTTGCTCCGTGATCATTGCATGATCAGCCACGTGAGCAGTGCATGATAGCCACATGATCAGTGCATGATCAGTCACGTGATCAGTACATGATCAGTCAACTGAACAGTGCATGATCATTTACGTGATCTGAGCATGATCAGTCACGTGACCAGTATATGGTAGCTACGTGAATATTGCATGACCAGCCACGTGAGCAGCGAATGATAGCCACGTGATGTGTGCATGATCAGTCACGTGATCAGTGCATGATCAGCCATGTGAACCGTGCATGATAGCAACGAGATCAGTGCATGATAAGTTACGTGATCAGTGCATGATCAGTCACGTGAAAAGTGCATGATAAGTCACCTGATTAGTGTATGATCAATTACGTGATCAGTGCATGATCACTCACGTGACCAGTACATGGTAGCTACGTGATCATTGCATGATCAGCCACGTTAGCAGTGCATGATAGCCGCATGATCACTGCATGTTTTGTTACATGATCAGTGTATGTTTATCCACGTGATCAGTGCATGGGCAGTCAGGTGATCAGTGCATGATCATTAACGTGAACAGTGCATGTGGAGTCATGTATTCAATGCATGATAGCGCCGTGATCAGTGCACGATCAGTCCCGTGAGGAGTGTATGATCAGTCACATGATCAGTACATGATCAGTCACCTGAACAGTGCATGATCATTTACGTGATCTGTGCATGATCAGTCAGGTGACCAGTATATGGTAGCTTCGTGATCATTCCATGACGAACCATGTGAGCAGTCCCTGATAACCACGTGATGTGTGCATGATGAGTTACGTGAGCAGAGTATGATCAGCCACGTGATCAGTGCATGAGTGCCACGTGATCAGTGCATGATATGTCACGTGACAGGTGTGTGATCAGCCACGTGAACAGTGCATGTTCAGGCACGTGATCAGTGCATGATAGCCACGTGATCAGTGCATGATCAGTTACCTGAGCAGTGTATGATCAGCCACGTGATCAGTTCATGTTCATACACGTGAACAGTGTATGATCAGCCACGTGATCAGTGCATGATATCCAAGTGATCAGTGCATGATCAATCACGTGATAAGTGTATGATCAGCCAGGTGAACAGTGCATGCTCAGTCACGTGATCAGGGCCTGCTGAGCTGCGTGATTTCTGTCTGCTCATCTGCTTGACAATTGCCAGCTGAGCTGCACGATTCCTGCCTGTCATCTGCTTGACAATTGCCAGCTGTGCTGCGTAATTCCTGGCTGCTCAGCTGCTTGATTATTCCCAGCTGAGCCGCATGATTCCTCACAGCTGAGTTCCATGATTATTGCCTGCTGACTGTTTGATTCGTGCCTACTCAGCTCTTTGTTTATTGCCTCCAGAGGCACATGATCAGTGTATGATAGCAAACATGATCAGCGCATGATCAGTCTCATGATCAGCGCCATTAAGTCACGTGATCACTATATGATAGTCATGTGATCAGTCCATGCTCAGTCACGGTATCAGTGCATGGTCAGCCACGTGATCAGTGCATGATCTGTCACATGATTAGTGTATGATCATCCACATGATCAGTGTATGGGAAGTCATGTGATCAGTGCATGATTAGACATGATCAGTGCATTTTCAGTCTCGTGGTCAGTGCATGATAGCCACGTGATCAGTGCATGATCAGTCACCTGATGGGTGTATGATTATTCACGTGACCGGTACATGGTAGCTATATGATCAGTGTATGACCAGCCATGTGATAAGTGCATGATAGCCACGTGATCAGTGCATGATCAGCCACGTGATCAGTGCATGATCAGTCACGTGATCAGTGCATGATCAGCCAGATGATCAGTGCATGATCAATTACGTCATCAGTGCATGATCAGTCACGTGACCAGTACATGGTAGCTGCATGATCAGTGTATGACCAGCCAAGTGATCAGTGCATGATAGCCACGTGATAAGTGCATGATAAGTCACGTGATCAGTGCATGATCAGTCACGTGATCAGTGCATGATCAGCCACATGATCAGTGCATGATCAATTACGTCATCAGCGCATGATCAGTCACGTGACCAGTACATGGTAGCTGCGTGAACATTGCATGATCAGCCAAGTTAAGAGTGCATGATAGCCACGTGATCAGTGCATGATCAGTCACGTGATCAGTGCATGATTATTCACGTGTTCAGTGCATGATCAGCCACGTGATCATTGCATGATCAATTACGTGATCAGTGCATGATAGCCACGTGATCAGTGCATGATCAGTCATGTGATACGTGTGTGATCAGCCACGTGATCAGTGCATGATATCCACGTGATCAGTGAATGATAGCCACGTGATTAGTGCATGATAGCCACGTGATCAGTGCATGATCATTCATGTCATACGTGTGTGATCAGCCACGTGATCAGTGCATGATCAGTCACGTGACCAGTACATGGTTGCTCCGTGATCATTGCATGATCAGCCACGTGAGCAGTGCATGATAGCCACATGATCAGTGCATGATCAGTCACGTGATCAGTACATGATCAGTCAACTGAACAGTGCATGATCATTTACGTGATCTGAGCATGATCAGTCACGTGACCAGTATATGGTAGCTACGTGAATATTGCATGACCAGCCACGTGAGCAGCGAATGATAGCCACGTGATGTGTGCATGATCAGTCACGTGATCAGTGCATGATCAGCCATGTGAACCGTGCATGATAGCAACGAGATCAGTGCATGATAAGTTACGTGATCAGTGCATGATCAGTCACGTGAAAAGTGCATGATAAGTCACCTGATTAGTGTATGATCAATTACGTGATCAGTGCATGATCACTCACGTGACCAGTACATGGTAGCTACGTGATCATTGCATGATCAGCCACGTTAGCAGTGCATGATAGCCGCATGATCACTGCATGTTTTGTTACATGATCAGTGTATGTTTATCCACGTGATCAGTGCATGGGCAGTCAGGTGATCAGTGCATGATCATTAACGTGAACAGTGCATGTGGAGTCATGTATTCAATGCATGATAGCGCCGTGATCAGTGCACGATCAGTCCCGTGAGGAGTGTATGATCAGTCACATGATCAGTACATGATCAGTCACCTGAACAGTGCATGATCATTTACGTGATCTGTGCATGATCAGTCAGGTGACCAGTATATGGTAGCTTCATGATCATTCCATGACGAACCATGTGAGCAGTCCCTGATAACCACGTGATGTGTGCATGATGAGTTACGTGAGCAGAGTATGATCAGCCACGTGATCAGTGCATGAGTGCCACGTGATCAGTGCATGATATGTCACGTGACAGGTGTGTGATCAGCCACGTGAACAGTGCATGTTCAGGCACGTGATCAGTGCATGATAGCCACGTGATCAGTGCATGATCAGTTACCTGAGCAGTGTATGATCAGCCACGTGATCAGTTCATGTTCAGACACGTGAACAGTGTATGATCAGCCACGTGATCAGTGCATGATATCCAAGTGATCAGTGCATGATCAATCACGTGATAAGTGTATGATCAGCCAGGTGAACAGTGCATGCTCAGTCACGTGATCAGGGCCTGCTGAGCTGCGTGATTTCTGTCTGCTCATCTGCTTGACAATTGCCAGCTGAGCTGCACGATTCCTGCCTGTCATCTGCTTGACAATTGCCAGCTGTGCTGCGTAATTCCTGGCTGCTCAGCTGCTTGATTATTCCCAGCTGAGCCGCATGATTCCTCACAGCTGAGTTCCATGATTATTGCCTGCTGACTGTTTGATTCGTGCCTACTCAGCTCTTTGTTTATTGCCTCCAGAGGCACATGATCAGTGTATGATAGCAAACATGATCAGCGCATGATCAGTCTCATGATCAGCGCCATTAAGTCACGTGATCACTATATGATAGTCATGTGATCAGTCCATGCTCAGTCACGGTATCAGTGCATGGTCAGCCACGTGATCAGTGCATGATCTGTCACATGATTAGTGTATGATCATCCACATGATCAGTGTATGGGAAGTCATGTGATCAGTGCATGATTAGACATGATCAGTGCATTTTCAGTCTCGTGGTCAGTGCATGATAGCCACGTGATCAGTGCATGATCAGTCACCTGATGGGTGTATGATCATTCACGTGACCGGTACATGGTAGCTATATGATCAGTGTATGACCAGCCATGTGATAAGTGCATGATAGCCACGTGATCAGTGCATGATCAGCCACGTGATCAGTGCATGATCAGTCACGTGATCAGTGCATGATCAGCCAGATGATCAGTGCATGATCAATTACGTCATCAGTGCATGATCAGTCACGTGACCAGTACATGGTAGCTGCATGATCAGTGTATGACCAGCCAAGTGATCAGTGCATGATAGCCACGTGATAAGTGCATGATAAGTCACGTGATCAGTGCATGATCAGTCACGTGATCAGTGCATGATTATTCACGTGTTCAGTGCATGATCAGCCACGTGATCATTGCATGATCAATTACGTGATCAGTGCATGATAGCCACGTGATCAGTGCATGATCAGTCATGTGATACGTGTGTGATCAGCCACGTGATCAGTGCATGATATCCACGTGATCAGTGAATGATAGCCACGTGATTAGTGCATGATAGCCACGTGATCAGTGCATGATCATTCATGTCATACGTGTGTGATCAGCCACGTGATCAGTGCATGATCAGTCACGTGACCAGTACATGGTTGCTCCGTGATCATTGCATGATCAGCCACGTGAGCAGTGCATGATAGCCACATGATCAGTGCATGATCAGTCACGTGATCAGTACATGATCAGTCAACTGAACAGTGCATGATCATTTACGTGATCTGAGCATGATCAGTCACGTGACCAGTATATGGTAGCTACGTGAATATTGCATGACCAGCCACGTGAGCAGCGAATGATAGCCACGTGATGTGTGCATGATCAGTCACGTGATCAGTGCATGATCAGCCATGTGAACCGTGCATGATAGCAACGAGATCAGTGCATGATAAGTTACGTGATCAGTGCATGATCAGTCACGTGAAAAGTGCATGATAAGTCACCTGATTAGTGTATGATCAATTACGTGATCAGTGCATGATCACTCACGTGACCAGTACATGGTAGCTACGTGATCATTGCATGATCAGCCACGTTAGCAGTGCATGATAGCCGCATGATCACTGCATGTTTTGTTACATGATCAGTGTATGTTTATCCACGTGATCAGTGCATGGGCAGTCAGGTGATCAGTGCATGATCATTAACGTGAACAGTGCATGTGGAGTCATGTATTCAATGCATGATAGCGCCGTGATCAGTGCACGATCAGTCCCGTGAGGAGTGTATGATCAGTCACATGATCAGTACATGATCAGTCACCTGAACAGTGCATGATCATTTACGTGATCTGTGCATGATCAGTCAGGTGACCAGTATATGGTAGCTTCGTGATCATTCCATGACGAACCATGTGAGCAGTCCCTGATAACCACGTGATGTGTGCATGATGAGTTACGTGAGCAGAGTATGATCAGCCACGTGATCAGTGCATGAGTGCCACGTGATCAGTGCATGATATGTCACGTGACAGGTGTGTGATCAGCCACGTGAACAGTGCATGTTCAGGCACGTGATCAGTGCATGATAGCCACGTGATCAGTGCATGATCAGTTACCTGAGCAGTGTATGATCAGCCACGTGATCAGTTCATGTTCATACACGTGAACAGTGTATGATCAGCCACGTGATCAGTGCATGATATCCAAGTGATCAGTGCATGATCAATCACGTGATAAGTGTATGATCAGCCAGGTGAACAGTGCATGCTCAGTCACGTGATCAGGGCCTGCTGAGCTGCGTGATTTCTGTCTGCTCATCTGCTTGACAATTGCCAGCTGAGCTGCACGATTCCTGCCTGTCATCTGCTTGACAATTGCCAGCTGTGCTGCGTAATTCCTGGCTGCTCAGCTGCTTGATTATTCCCAGCTGAGCCGCATGATTCCTCACAGCTGAGTTCCATGATTATTGCCTGCTGACTGTTTGATTCGTGCCTACTCAGCTCTTTGTTTATTGCCTCCAGAGGCACATGATCAGTGTATGATAGCAAACATGATCAGCGCATGATCAGTCTCATGATCAGCGCCATTAAGTCACGTGATCACTATATGATAGTCATGTGATCAGTCCATGCTCAGTCACGGTATCAGTGCATGGTCAGCCACGTGATCAGTGCATGATCTGTCACATGATTAGTGTATGATCATCCACATGATCAGTGTATGGGAAGTCATGTGATCAGTGCATGATTAGACATGATCAGTGCATTTTCAGTCTCGTGGTCAGTGCATGATAGCCACGTGATCAGTGCATGATCAGTCACCTGATGGGTGTATGATTATTCACGTGACCGGTACATGGTAGCTATATGATCAGTGTATGACCAGCCATGTGATAAGTGCATGATAGCCACGTGATCAGTGCATGATCAGCCACGTGATCAGTGCATGATCAGTCACGTGATCAGTGCATGATCAGCCAGATGATCAGTGCATGATCAATTACGTCATCAGTGCATGATCAGTCACGTGACCAGTACATGGTAGCTGCATGATCAGTGTATGACCAGCCAAGTGATCAGTGCATGATAGCCACGTGATAAGTGCATGATAAGTCACGTGATCAGTGCATGATCAGTCACGTGATCAGTGCATGATCAGCCACATGATCAGTGCATGATCAATTACGTCATCAGCGCATGATCAGTCACGTGACCAGTACATGGTAGCTGCGTGAACATTGCATGATCAGCCAAGTTAAGAGTGCATGATAGCCACGTGATCAGTGCATGATCAGTCACGTGATCAGTGCATGATTATTCACGTGTTCAGTGCATGATCAGCCACGTGATCATTGCATGATCAATTACGTGATCAGTGCATGATAGCCACGTGATCAGTGCATGATCAGTCATGTGATACGTGTGTGATCAGCCACGTGATCAGTGCATGATATCCACGTGATCAGTGAATGATAGCCACGTGATTAGTGCATGATAGCCACGTGATCAGTGCATGATCATTCATGTCATACGTGTGTGATCAGCCACGTGATCAGTGCATGATCAGTCACGTGACCAGTACATGGTTGCTCCGTGATCATTGCATGATCAGCCACGTGAGCAGTGCATGATAGCCACATGATCAGTGCATGATCAGTCACGTGATCAGTACATGATCAGTCAACTGAACAGTGCATGATCATTTACGTGATCTGAGCATGATCAGTCACGTGACCAGTATATGGTAGCTACGTGAATATTGCATGACCAGCCACGTGAGCAGCGAATGATAGCCACGTGATGTGTGCATGATCAGTCACGTGATCAGTGCATGATCAGCCATGTGAACCGTGCATGATAGCAACGAGATCAGTGCATGATAAGTTACGTGATCAGTGCATGATCAGTCACGTGAAAAGTGCATGATAAGTCACCTGATTAGTGTATGATCAATTACGTGATCAGTGCATGATCACTCACGTGACCAGTACATGGTAGCTACGTGATCATTGCATGATCAGCCACGTTAGCAGTGCATGATAGCCGCATGATCACTGCATGTTTTGTTACATGATCAGTGTATGTTTATCCACGTGATCAGTGCATGGGCAGTCAGGTGATCAGTGCATGATCATTAACGTGAACAGTGCATGTGGAGTCATGTATTCAATGCATGATAGCGCCGTGATCAGTGCACGATCAGTCCCGTGAGGAGTGTATGATCAGTCACATGATCAGTACATGATCAGTCACCTGAACAGTGCATGATCATTTACGTGATCTGTGCATGATCAGTCAGGTGACCAGTATATGGTAGCTTCATGATCATTCCATGACGAACCATGTGAGCAGTCCCTGATAACCACGTGATGTGTGCATGATGAGTTACGTGAGCAGAGTATGATCAGCCACGTGATCAGTGCATGAGTGCCACGTGATCAGTGCATGATATGTCACGTGACAGGTGTGTGATCAGCCACGTGAACAGTGCATGTTCAGGCACGTGATCAGTGCATGATAGCCACGTGATCAGTGCATGATCAGTTACCTGAGCAGTGTATGATCAGCCACGTGATCAGTTCATGTTCAGACACGTGAACAGTGTATGATCAGCCACGTGATCAGTGCATGATATCCAAGTGATCAGTGCATGATCAATCACGTGATAAGTGTATGATCAGCCAGGTGAACAGTGCATGCTCAGTCACGTGATCAGGGCCTGCTGAGCTGCGTGATTTCTGTCTGCTCATCTGCTTGACAATTGCCAGCTGAGCTGCACGATTCCTGCCTGTCATCTGCTTGACAATTGCCAGCTGTGCTGCGTAATTCCTGGCTGCTCAGCTGCTTGATTATTCCCAGCTGAGCCGCATGATTCCTCACAGCTGAGTTCCATGATTATTGCCTGCTGACTGTTTGATTCGTGCCTACTCAGCTCTTTGTTTATTGCCTCCAGAGGCACATGATCAGTGTATGATAGCAAACATGATCAGCGCATGATCAGTCTCATGATCAGCGCCATTAAGTCACGTGATCACTATATGATAGTCATGTGATCAGTCCATGCTCAGTCACGGTATCAGTGCATGGTCAGCCACGTGATCAGTGCATGATCTGTCACATGATTAGTGAATGATCATCCACATGATCAGTGTATGGGAAGTCATGTGATCAGTGCATGATTAGACATGATCAGTGCATTTTCAGTCTCGTGGTCAGTGCATGATAGCCACGTGATCAGTGCATGATCAGTCACCTGATGGGTGTATGATCATTCACGTGACCGGTACATGGTAGCTATATGATCAGTGTATGACCAGCCATGTGATAAGTGCATGATAGCCACGTGATCAGTGCATGATCAGCCACGTGATCAGTGCATGATCAGTCACGTGATCAGTGCATGATCAGCCAGATGATCAGTGCATGATCAATTACGTCATCAGTGCATGATCAGTCACGTGACCAGTACATGGTAGCTGCATGATCAGTGTATGACCAGCCAAGTGATCAGTGCATGATAGCCACGTGATAAGTGCATGATAAGTCACGTGATCAGTGCATGATCAGTCACGTGATCAGTGCATGATCAGCCACATGATCAGTGCATGATCAATTACGTCATCAGTGCATGATTAGTCACGTGACCAGTACATGGTAGCTGTGTGAACATTGCATGATCAGCCAAGTTAACAGTGCATGATAGCCACGTGATCAGTGCATGATCAGTCACGTGATCAGTGCATGATTATTCACGTGTTCAGTGCATGATCAGCCACGTGATCATTGCATGATCAATTACGTGATCAGTGCATGATAGCCACGTGATCAGTGCATGATCAGTCATGTGATACGTGTGTGATCAGCCACGTGATCAGTGCATGATATCCACGTGATCAGTGAATGATAGCCACGTGATTAGTGCATGATAGCCACGTGATCAGTGCATGATCATTCATGTCATACGTGTGTGATCAGCCACGTGATCAGTGCATGATCAGTCACGTGACCAGTACATGGTTGCTCCGTGATCATTGCATGATCAGCCACGTGAGCAGTGCATGATAGCCACATGATCAGTGCATGATCAGTCACGTGATCAGTACATGATCAGTCAACTGAACAGTGCATGATCATTTACGTGATCTGAGCATGATCAGTCACGTGACCAGTATATGGTAGCTACGTGAATATTGCATGACCAGCCACGTGAGCAGTGAATGATAGCCACGTGATGTGTGCATGATCAGTCACGTGATCAGTGCATGATCAGCCATGTGAACCGTGCATGATAGCAACGAGATCAGTGCATGATAAGTTACGTGATCAGTGCATGATCAGTCACGTGAAAAGTGCATGATAAGTCACCTGATTAGTGTATGATCAATTACGTGATCAGTGCATGATCACTCACGTGACCAGTACATGGTAGCTACGTGATCATTGCATGATCAGCCACGTTAGCAGTGCATGATAGCCGCATGATCACTGCATGTTTTGTTACATGATCAGTGTATGTTTATCCACGTGATCAGTGCATGGGCAGTCAGGTGATCAGTGCATGATCATTAACGTGAACAGTGCATGTGGAGTCATGTATTCAATGCATGATAGCGCCGTGATCAGTGCACGATCAGTCCCGTGAGGAGTGTATGATCAGTCACATGATCAGTACATGATCAGTCACCTGAACAGTGCATGATCATTTACGTGATCTGTGCATGATCAGTCAGGTGACCAGTATATGGTAGCTTCGTGATCATTCCATGACGAACCATGTGAGCAGTCCCTGATAACCACGTGATGTGTGCATGATGAGTTACGTGAGCAGAGTATGATCAGCCTCGTGATCAGTGCATGAGTGCCACGTGATCAGTGCATGATATGTCACGTGACAGGTATGTGATCAGCCACGTGAACATTGCATGTTCAGCCACGTGATCAGTGCATGGTCAGACACGTGAACAGTGTATGACAGCCAAGTGATCAGTGCATGAAAGCCACGTGATCAGTGCATGATCAGTCACGTGATCAGTGCATGATCAGTCACGTGATCAGTGCATGATCAGACACATGATCATTGCATGATCAGTCACGTGACCAGTACATGGTAGCTGCGTGATCATTGCATGAGTAGCCACGTTAGCAGTGCATGGTAGCCACGTGATCAGTGCTTGATCAGCCACGTGATCAGTGCATGATCAATTACGTGATCAGTGCAAGATCAGTCACGTGACCAGTACATGGTAGCTACGTGATCATTGCATGATCAGCCACGTGATCAGTGCATGATAGCCACGTGATCAGTGCATGATAGCCACGTGATCAGTGCATGATCAGTCACGTGATACGTGTGTGATCAGCCACGTGATCAGTGCATGATGAGTCAGGTAATCATCGCAGGATTAATTACGTGATCAGTGCATGATCAGTCACGTGACCAGTACATGGTTGCTACGTGATCAATGCATGATCAGCCACTTGAGCAGTGCATGATAGCCACGTGATCAGTGTATGATCAGTCACGTGATCAGTACATGATCAGTCACGTGAACAGTGCATGATCATTTACGTGGTCTGTGCATGATCAGTCACGTGACCAGTATATGCTAGCTACGTGAACATTGCATGGCCAGCCAGGTGAGAAGTGCATGATAGCCACCTGATGTCTGCATGATCAGTTACGTGAGCAGAGTATGATCAGCCAAGTGATCAGTGCATGAGTGCCACGTGATCAGTGCATGATCAGTCACGTGAGCAGTACATGGTTGCTACGTGATCAATGCATGATCAGCCACTTGAGCAGTGCATGATAGCCACGTGATCAGTGTATGATCAGTCACGTGATCAGTACATGATCAGTCACGTGAAACAGTGCATGATCATTTACGTGATCTGTGCATGATCAGTCACGTGACCAGGATATGCTAGCTACGTGAACATTGCATGACCAGCCAGGTGAGAAGTGCATGATAGCCACCTGATGTGTGCATGATCAGTTACATGAGCAGTGTATGATCAGCCACGTGATCAGTGCCTGAAGAGTCACGTGATCAGGGCCTGCTGAGCTGCGTGATTCCTGCCGGCTCATCTGCTGCACAATTGCCAGCTGAGCTGCGTGATTCCTGCCTGGTCACGAGCTTGATTATTGCCAGTTGAGCAGCATGATTCGTCACTGCTGAGCTCCATGCTTATTGCCTGCTGATTGCGTGGTTCGTGTCTGCTCAGCTCTTTGAGTATTGCCTCCTGAGGTCCCTGTTTTGGTCGCCACCTGCCGGGGACCAGCCCCAACTGATCCAGGGTATTCGAAGGAGAGATGGCCTAGGCGACTCTTTATATGCTAATCAGAGATGTCAAGAATAATAGTATGAGGAGAGCTCAGTAGGAAAATTCGGTGGAGAAAAGAGACTGAGGAGCTTGGTTTACGCGGAAGACCAATCAAACTTCAAGACAAGAAGTTTGCACCACTTACGTAGGCCGCAGGCGCCCTCTCGAATGGCGAAAGGTGCCTCACCCTAGACACCTTCTCGAGTGGGTCTTAGCAGCCCAGGCATAATTAGGAAGCGTGGTGGGTTCCGCGCTCCAGATGGAGACTCAGCTGGAAGTTAAAGGGAAGAATGACAAGGAACTTTATGAATTGGAGCTGTAAGTTAACTCTTTGACAGAGAGAGCGAGATGGTGGTGGGGGACAGCCCCCAGTGAAATCAGAGGGGAGAGCACAAAGCAATACAGTAGGCAGACTCTGGTTTTTTTTGGGGGGGAGATGCTCGAGAATATCCGGGTGGACTCCTGAGGCTCGATCCTGCATTTGCGTATGCTGAGCCTCCTTCCTCATGACCTTTGTCCAGAGTGGAATGTCTCCCCGGCTCCCGGCACATGATCAGTGCATGCTCAGTCACGATATCAGTGCCTGCTCAGCCACGTGATCACTGACGGCACAGTCACGTGATCAGCGCCTCTCAGTCACGTGATCACCGTATGATAAACACGTGATCAGGGAACGACCAGCCACGTGATCACTGCATGCGCAGTCAGGGGTCAGTTCCTGATCAGCCACCTGATCAGTGCGTGCACAGTCCCCTGATCAGCGCCTGTCAGTCACTGATCACTGCCTGATAAACACGTGATCAGTGCCCGAACAGCCACGTCATCAGTGAATGGGCAGTCACGTGATGAGTGCATGATAGCCACGTGATCAGTGCGTGCACAGTCCCATGATCAGCGCCTGTCAGTCACTGATCACTGCCTGATAAACACGTGATCAGTGCCCGAACAGCCACGTCATCAGTGAATGGGCAGTCACGTGATGAGTGCATGATAGCCACGTGATCAGTGCGTGCACAGTCCCATGATCAGCGCCTGTCTGATCAGTGCATGATGAGCCATGTGATCAGTGCATGATGAGCCATGTGATCAGTGCCCGATCAGCCACGTCATCATTGCATTCGCAGTCACGTCATCAGTGCATGATAGCCACGTGATCAGTGCCTGCTCAGTCACGTGATCTGGACTTGATCAGCCACGTGATCAGTGCCTGCAGAGTCACGTGATCAGGGCCTGCTGAGCTGCGTGATTCCTGCCGGCTCATCTGCATGACAATTGCCAGCTGAGCTGCGTGATTCCTGTCGGCTCATCTGCTTGACAATTGCCAGCTGAGCTGCGTGATTCCTGCCTGGTCACGTGCTTGATTATTGCCAGTTGAGCAGCAAGATTCGTCACTGCTGAGCTCCATGCTTATTGCCTGCTAATTGCGTGGTTCGTGTCTGCTCAGCTCTTTGAGTATTGCCTCCTGAGGTCCCTGTTCGGTCGCCACCTGCCGGGGACCAGCACCAACTGATCCAGGGTATTCGAAGGAGAGATGGCCTAGGCGACTATTTATATGCTAATCAGAGATGTCAAGCATAATAGTATGAGGAGAGCTCAGTAGGAAAATTCGGTGGAGAAAAGAGACTGAGGAGCTTGGTTTACGCGGAAGACCAATCAAACTTCAAGACAAGAAGTTTGCACCACTTACGTAGGCCGCAGGCGCCCTCTCGAATGGCGAAAGGTGCCTCACCCTAGACACCTTCTCGAGTGGGTCTTAGCAGCCCAGGCATTATTAGGAAGCATGGTGGCTTCCGCGCTCCAGATGGAGACTCAGCTGGAAGTTAAAGGGAAGAATGACAAGGAACTTTATGAATTGGAGCTGTAAGTTACCTCTTTGACAGAGAGAGCGAGATGGTGGTGGGGGACAGCCCCCAGTGAAATCAGAGGGGAGAGCACAAAGCAATACAGTAGGTAGACTCCGGTTTTTTGGGGGGAGATGCTCGAGAATATCCGGGTGGACTCCTGAGGCTCGATCCCGCATTTGCGTATGCCGAGCCTCCTTCCTCATTACCTTTGTCCAGAGTGGAATGCCTCCCCGGCTCCCGGCACATGATCAGTGCATGCTCAGTCACGATATCAGTGCCTGCTCAGCCACGTGATCACTGATGGCACAGTCACGTGATCAGCGCCTCTCAGTCACGTGATCACCGTATGATAAACACGTGATCACCGAACAACCAGCCAGGTGATCACTGCACGCGCGGTCAGGTGGTCAGTTCCTGATCAGCCACCTGATCAGTGCGTGCACAGTCCCCTGATCAGCGCCTGTCAGTCACTGATCACTGCCTGATAAACACGTGATCAGTGCCCGAACAGCCACGTCATCAGTGCATGCGCAGTCACGTGATCAGTGCATGGTAGCCACGTGATCAGTGCGTGCACAGTCCCATGATCAGCGCCTGTCAGTCACTGATCATTGCCTGATAAACACGTGATCAGTGCATGATGAGCCATGTGATCAGTGCCCGATCAGCCACGTCATCAGTGCATGCGCAGTCACGTCATCAGTGCATGATAGCCACGTGAACAGTGCCTGCTCAGTCACGTGATCTGGACTTGATCAGCCACGTGGTCAGTGCCTGCAGAGTCACGTGATCAGGGCCTGCTGAGCTGCGTGATTCCTGCCGGCTCATCTGCTTGACAATTGCCAGCTGAGCTGCGTGATTCTTGCCTGGTCACGTGCTTGATTATTGCCAGTTGAGCAGCAAGATTCGTCACTGCTGAGCTCCATGCTTATTGCCTGCTGAGTGCGTGGTTCGTGTCTGCTCAGCTCTTTGAGTATTGCCTCCTGAGGTCCCTGTTCGGTCGCCACCTGCCGGGGACCAGCCCCAACTGATCCAGGGTATTCGAAGGAGAGATGGCCTAGGCGACTATTTACATGCTAATCAGAGATGTCAAGAATAATAGTATGAGCAGAGCTCAGTAGGAAAATTCGGTGGAGAAAAGAGACTGAGTAGCTTGGTTTACGCGGAAGACCAATCAAACTTCAAGACAAGAAGTTTGCACCACTTACGTAGGCCGCAGGCGCCTCTCGAATAGCGAAAGGTGCCTCACCCTAGACACCTTCTCGAGTGGGTCTTAGCAGCCCAGGCAGAATTAGGAAGCGTGGTTGGTTCCGCGCTCCAGATGGAGACTCAGCTGGAAGTTAAAGGGAAGAATGACAAGGAACTTTATGAATTGGAGCTGTAAGTTACCTCTTTGACAGAGAGAGCGAGATGGTGGTGGGGGCCAGCCCCCAGTGAAATCAGAGGTGAGAGCACAAAGCAATACAGTAGGCAGACTCCGGTTTTTTTGGGGGAGATGCTCGAGAATATCCGGGTGGACTCCTGAGGCTCGATCCCGCATTTGCGTATGCCGAGCCTCCTTCCTCATGACCTTTGTCCAGAGTGGAATGCCTCCCCGGCTCCCGGCACATGATCAGTGCATGCTCAGTCACGATATCACTGCCTGCTCAGCCACGTGATCACTGACGGCACAGTCACGTGATCAGTGCCTCTCAGTCACGTGATCACCGTATGATAAACACGTGATCAGTGAACGACCAGCCAGGTGATCACTGCATGCGCGGTCAGGTGGTCAGTTCCTGATCAGCCACCTGATCAGTGCGTGCACAGTCCCCTGATCAGCGCCTGTCAGTCACTGATCACTGCCTGATAAACACGTGATCAGTGCCCAAACAGCCACGTCATCATTGCATGCGCAGTCACGTCATCAGTGCATGATAGCCACGTGATCAGTGCCTGCTCAGTCACGTGATCTGGACTTGATCAGCCACGTGATCAGTGCCTGCAGAGTCACGTGATCAGGGCCTGCTGAGCTGCGTGATTCCTGCCGGCTCATCTGCATGACAATTGCCAGCTGAGCTGCGTGATTCCTGTCGGCTCATCTGCTTGACAATTGCCAGCTGAGCTGCGTGATTCCTGCCTGGTCACGTGCTTGATTATTGCCAGTTGAGCAGCAAGATTCGTCACTGCTGAGCTCCATGCTTATTGCCTGCTAATTGCGTGGTTCGTGTCTGCTCAGCTCTTTGAGTATTGCCTCCTGAGGTCCCTGTTCGGTCGCCACCTGCCGGGGACCAGCACCAACTGATCCAGGGTATTCGAAGGAGAGATGGCCTAGGCGACTATTTATATGCTAATCAGAGATGTCAAGAATAATAGTATGAGGAGAGCTCAGTAGGAAAATTCGGTGGAGAAAAGAGACTGAGGAGCTTGGTTTACGCGGAAGACCAATCAAACTTCAAGACAAGAAGTTTGCACCACTTACGTAGGCCGCAGGCGCCCTCTCGAATGGCGAAAGGTGCCTCACCCTAGACACCTTCTCGAGTGGGTCTTAGCAGCCCAGGCATAATTAGTAAGCGTGGTGGGTTCCGCGCTCCAGATGGAGACTCAGCTGGAAGTTAAAGGGAAGAATGACAAGGAACTTCATGAATTGGAGCTGTAAGTTAACTCTTTGACAGAGAGAGCGAGATGGTGGTGGGGGACAGCCCCCAGTGAAATCAGAGGGGAGAGCACAAAGCAATACAGTAGGTAGACTCCGGTTTTTTTGGGGGGAGATGCTCGAGAATATCCGGGTGGACTCCTGAGGCTCGATCCCGCATTTGCGTATGCCGAGCCTCCTTCCTCATTACCTTTGTCCAGAGTGGAATGCCTCCCCGGCTCCCGGCACATGATCAGTGCATGCTCAGTCACGATATCAGTGCCTGCTCAGCCACGTGATCACTGATGGCACAGTCACGTGATCAGCGCTTCTCAGTCACGTGATCACCGTATGATAAACAGGTGATCAGTGAACAACCAGCCACGTGATCACTGCATGCGCGGTCAGGTGGTCAGTTCCTGATCAGCCACCTGATCAGTGCGTGCACAGTCCACTGATTACTGCCTTATAAACCCGTGATCAGTGCCCGAACAGCCACGTCATCAGTGCATGCGTAGTCACGTGATCAGTGCATGATAGCCACGTGATCAGTGCGTGCAGTCCCATGATCAGCGCCTGTCAGTCACTGATCATTGCCTGATAAACACGTGATCAGTGCATGATGAGCCATGTGATCAGTGCCCGATCAGCCACGTCATCAGTGCATGCGCAGTCACGTCATCAGTGCATGATAGCCACGTGATCAGTGCCTGCTCAGTCACGTGATCTGGACTTGATCAGCCACGTGATCAGTGCCTGCAGAGTCACGTGATCAGGGCCTGCTGAGCTGCGTGATTCCTGCCGGCTCATCTGCATGACAATTGCCATCTGAGCTGCGTGATTCCTGTCGGCTCATCTGCTTGACAATTGCCAGCTGAGCTGCGTGATTCCTGCCTGGTCACGTGCTTGATTATTGCCAGTTGAGCAGCAAGATTCGTCACTGCTGAGCTCCATGCTTATTGCCTGCTGATTGCGTGGTTCGTGTCTGCTCAGCTCTTTGAGTATTGCCTCCTGAGGTCCCTGTTCGGTCGCCACCTGCCGGGGACCAGCCCCAACTGATCCAGGGTATTCGAAGGAGAGATGGCCTAGGCGACTATTTATATGCTAATCAGAGATGTCAAGAATAATAGTATGAGCAGAGCTCAGTAGGAAAATTCGGTGGAGAAAAGAGACTGAGTAGCTTGGTTTACACGGAAGACCAATCAAACTTCAAGACAAGAAGTTTGCACCACTTACATAGGCCGCAGGCGCCCTCTCGAATGGCGAAAGGTGCCTCACCCTAGACACCTTCTCGAGTGGGTCTTAGCAGCCCAGGCATAATTAGGAAGCGTGGTGGGTTCCGTGCTCCAGATGGAGACTCAGCTGGAAGTTAAAGGGAAGAATGACAAGGAACTTTATGAATTGGAGCTCTAAGTTACCTCTTTGACAGAGAGAGCGAGATGGTGGTGGGGGACAGCCCCCAGTGAAATCAGAGGTGAGAGCACAAAGCAATACAGTAGGCAGACTCCGGTTTTTTTGGGGGGAGATGCTCGAGAATATACGGGTGGACTCCTGAGGCTCGATCCAGCATTTGCGTATGCCGAGCCTCCTTCCTCATGACCTTTGTCCAGAGTGGAATGCCTCCCCGGCTCCCGGCACATGATCAGTGCATGCTCAGTCACGATATCAGTGCCTGCTCAGCCACGTGATCACTGACGGCACAGTCACGTGATCAGCGCCTCTCAGTCACGTGATCACCGTATGATAAACACGTGATCAGTGAACGACCAGCCAGGTGATCACTGCACGCGCGGTCAGGTGGTCAGTTCCTGATCAGCCACCTGATCAGTGCGTGCACAGTCCCCTGATCAGCGCCTGTCAGTCACTGATCACTGCCTGATAAACACGTGATCAGTGCATGATGCCATGTGATCAGTGCCCGATCAGCCACGTCATCAGTGCATGCGCAGTCACGTGATCAGTGCATGGTAGCCACGTGATCAGTGCGTGCACAGTCCCATGATCAGCGCCTGTCAGTCACTGATCATTGCCTGATAAACACGTGATCAGTGCATGATGAGCCATGTGATCAGTGCCCGATCAGCCACGTCATCAGTGCATGCGCAGTCACGTCATCAGTGCATGATAGCCACGTGATCAGTGCCTGCTCAGTCACGTGATCTGGACTTGATCAGCCACGTGATCAGTGCCTGCAGAGTCACGTGATTAGGGCCTGCTGAGCTGCGTGATTCCTGCCGGCTCATCTGCTTGACAATTGCCAGCTGAGCTGCGTGATTCCTGCCTGGTCACGTGCTTGATTATTGCCAGTTGAGCAGCAAGATTCGTCACTGCTGAGCTCCATGCTTATTGCCTGCTGATTGCGTGGTTCGTGTCTGCTCAGCTCTTTGAGTATTGCCTCCTGAGGTCCCTGTTTGGTCGCCACCTGCCGGGGACCAGCCCCAACTGATCCAGGGTATTCGAAGGAGAGATGGCCTAGGCGACTATTTACATGCTAATCAGAGATGTCAAGAATAATAGTATGAGAAGAGCTCAGTAGGAAAATTCGGTGGAGAAAAGAGACTGAGTAGCTTGGTTTACGCGGAAGACCAATCAAACATCAAGACAAGAAGTTTGCACCACTTACGTAGGCCGCAGGCGCCCTCTCGAATGGCGAAAGTTGCCTCACCCTAGACACCTTCTCGAGTGGGTCTTAGCAGCCCAGGCATAATTAGGAAGCGTGGTGGGTTCCGCGCTCCAGATGGAGACTCAGCTGGAAGTTAAAGGGAAGAATGACAAGGAACTTTATGAATTGGAGCTGTAAGTTACCTCTTTGACAGATAGAGCGAGATGGTGGTGGGGGACAGCCCCCAGTGAAATCAGAGGTGAGAGCACAAAGCAATACAGTAGGCAGACTCCGGTTTTTGGGGGGAGATGCTCGAGAATATCCGGGTGGACTCCTGAGGCTCGATCCCGCATTTGCGTATGCCGAGCCTCCTTCCTCATGACCTTTGTCCAGAGTGGAATGCCTCCCCGGCTCCCGGCACATGATCAGTGCATGCTCAGTCACGATATCACTGCCTGCTCAGCCACGTGATCACTGACGGCACAGTCACGTGATCAGCGCCTCTCAGTCACGTGATCACCGTATGATAAACACGTGATCAGTGAACGACCAGCCAGGTGATCACTGCATGCGCGGTCAGGTGGTCAGTTCCTGATCAGCCACCTGATCAGTGCGTGCACAGTCCCCTGATCAGCGCCTGTCAGTCACTGATCATTGCCTGATAAACACGTGATCAGTGCATGATGAGCCATGTGATCAGTGCCCGATCAGCCACGTCATCATTGCATTCGCAGTCACGTCATCAGTGCATGATAGCTACGTGATCAGTGCCTGCTCAGTCACGTGATCTGGACTTGATCAGCCACGTGATCAGTGCCTGCAGAGTCACGTGATCAGGGCCTGCTGAGCTGCGTGATTCCTGCCGGCTCATCTGCATGACAATTGCCAGCTGAGCTGCGTGATTCCTGTCGGCTCATCTGCTTGACAATTGCCAGCTGAGCTGCGTGATTCCTGCCTGGTCACGTGCTTGATTATTGCCAGTTGAGCAGCAAGATTCGTCACTGCTGAGCTCCATGCTTATTGCCTGCTAATTGCGTGGTTCGTGTCTGCTCAGCTCTTTGAGTATTGCCTCCTGAGGTCCCTGTTCGGTCGCCACCTGCCGGGGACCAGCACCAACTGATCCAGGGTATTCGAAGGAGAGATGGCCTAGGCGACTATTTATATGCTAATCAGAGATGTCAAGAATAATAGTATGAGGAGAGCTCAGTAGGAAAATTCGGTGGAGAAAAGAGACTGAGGAGCTTGGTTTACGCGGAAGACCAATCAAACTTCAAGACAAGAAGTTTGCACCACTTACGTAGGCCGCAGGCGCCCTCTCGAATGGCGAAAGGTGCCTCACCCTAGACACCTTCTCGAGTGGGTCTTAGCAGCCCAGGCATTATTAGGAAGCGTGGTGGGTTCCACGCTCCAGATGGAGACTCAGCTGGAAGTTAAAGGGAAGAATGACAAGGAACTTTATGAATTGGAGCTGTAAGTTACCTCTTTGACAGAGAGAGCGAGATGGTGGTGGGGGACAGCCCCCAGTGAAATCAGAGGGGAGAGCACAAAGCAATACAGTAGGTAGACTCCGGTTTTTTTTGGGGGGAGATGCTCGAGAATATCCGGGTGGACTCCTGAGGCTCGATCCCGCATTTGCGTATGCCGAGCCTCCTTCCTCATTACCTTTGTCCAGAGTGGAATGCCTCCCCGGCTCCCGGCACATGATCAGTGCATGCTCAGTCACGATATCAGTGCCTGCTCAGCCACGTGATCACTGATGGCACAGTCACGTGATCAGCGCCTCTCAGTCACGTGATCACCGTATGATAAACACGTGATCACCGAACGACCAGCCAGGTGATCACTGCATGCGCGGTCAGGTGGTCAGTTCCTGATCAGCCACCTGATCAGTGCGTGCACAGTCCACTGATTACTGCCTTATAAACCCGTGATCAGTGCCCGAAGAGCCACGTCATCAGTGCATGCGCAGTCACGTGATCAGTGCATGGTAGCCACGTGATCAGTGCGTGCAGTCCCATGATCAGCGCCTGTCAGTCACTGATCATTGCCTGATAAACACGTGATCAGTGCATGATGAGCCATGTGATCAGTGCCCGATCAGCCACGTCATCAGTGCATGCGCAGTCACGTCATCAGTGCATGATAGCCACGTGATCAGTGCCTGCTCAGTCACGTGATCTGGACTTGATCAGCCACGTGATCAGTGCCTGCAGAGTCACGTGATCAGGGCCTGCTGAGCTGCGTGATTCCTGCCGGCTCATCTGCATGACAATTGCCATCTGAGCTGCGTGATTCCTGTCGGCTCATCTGCTTGACAATTGCCAGCTGAGCTGCGTGATTCCTGCCTGGTCACGTGCTTGATTATTTCCAGTTGAGCAGCAAGATTCGTCACTGCTGAGCTCCATGCTTATTGCCTGCTGATTGCGTGGTTCGTGTCTGCTCAGCTCTTTGAGTATTGCCTCCTGAGGTCCCTGTTCGGTCGCCACCTGCCGGGGACCAGCACCAACTGATCCAGGGTATTCGAAGGAGAGATGGCCTAGGCGACTATTTATATGCTAATCAGAGATGTCAAGAATAATAGTATGAGCAGAGCTCAGTAGGAAAATTCGGTGGAGAAAAGAGACTGAGTAGCTTGGTTTACACGGAAGACCAATCAAACTTCAAGACAAGAAGTTTGCACCACTTACATAGGCCGCAGGCGCCCTCTCGAATGGCGAAAGGTGCCTCACCCTAGACACCTTCTCGAGTGGGTCTTAGCAGCCCAGGCATAATTAGGAAGCGTTGTGGGTTCCGCGCTCCAGATGGAGACTCAGCTGGAAGTTAAAGGGAAGAATGACAAGAACTTTATGAATTGGAGCTGTAAGTTACCTCTTTGACAGAGAGAGCGAGATGGTGGTGGGGGACAGCCCCCAGTGAAATCAGAGGTGAGAGCACAAAGCAATACAGTAGGCAGACTCCGGTTTTTTTGGGGGGGAGATGCTCGAGAATATCCGGGTGGACTCCTGAGGCTCGATCCAGCATTTGCGTATGCCGAGCCTCCTTCCTCATGACCTTTGTCCAGAGTGGAATGCCTCCCCGGCTCCCGGCACATGATCAGTGCATGCTCAGTCACGATATCACTGCCTGCTCAGCCACGTGATCACTGACGGCACAGTCACGTGATCAGCGCCTCTCAGTCACGTGATCACCGTATGATAAACACGTGATCAGTGAACGACCAGCCAGGTGATCACTGCATGCGCGGTCAGGTGGTCAGTTCCTGATCAGCCACCTGATCAGTGCGTGCACAGTCCCCTGATCAGCGCCTGTCAGTCACTGATCACTGCCTGATAAACACGTGATCAGTGCCCGAACAGCCACGTCATCAGTGCATGCGCAGTCACGTGATCAGTGCATGATAGCCACGTGATCAGTGCGTGCACAGTCCCATGATCAGCGCCTGTCAGTCACTGATCATTGCCTGATAAACACGTGATCAGTGCATGATGAGCCATGTGATCAGTGCCCGATCAGCCACGTCATCATTGCATGCGCAGTCACGTCATCAGTGCATGATAGCCACGTGATCAGTGCATGCTCAGTCACGTGATCTGGACTTGACCAGCCACGTGATCAGTGCCTGCAGAGTCACGTGATCAGGGCCTGCTGAGCTGCGTGATTCCTGCCGGCTCATCTGCATGACAATTGCCAGCTGAGCTGCGTGATTCCTGTCGGCTCATCTGCTTGACAATTGCCAGCTGAGCTGCGTGATTCCTGCCTGGTCACGTGCTTGATTATTGCCAGTTGAGCAGCAAGATTCGTCACTGCTGAGCTCCATGCTTATTGCCTGCTAATTGCGTGGTTCGTGTCTGCTCAGCTCTTTGAGTATTGCCTCCTGAGGTCCCTGTTCGGTCGCCACCTGCCGGGGACCAGCACCAACTGATCCAGGGTATTCGAAGGAGAGATGGCCTAGGCGACTATTTATATGCTAATCAGAGATGTCAAGAATAATAGTATGAGGAGAGCTCAGTAGGAAAATTCGGTGGAGAAAAGAGACTGAGGAGCTTGGTTTACGCGGAAGACCAATCAAACTTCAAGACAAGAAGTTTGCACCACTTACGTAGGCCGCAGGCGCCCTCTCGAATGGCGAAAGGTGCCTCACCCTAGACACCTTCTCGAGTGGGTCTTAGCAGCCCAGGCATTATTAGGAAGCATGGTGGCTTCCGCGCTCCAGATGGAGACTCAGCTGGAAGTTAAAGGGAAGAATGACAAGGAACTTTATGAATTGGAGCTGTAAGTTACCTCTTTGACAGAGAGAGCGAGATGGTGGTGGGGGACAGCCCCCAGTGAAATCAGAGGGGAGAGCACAAAGCAATACAGTAGGTAGACTCCGGTTTTTTTGGGGGGAGATGCTCGAGAATATCCGGGTGGACTCCTGAGGCTCGATCCCGCATTTGCGTATGCCGAGCCTCCTTCCTCATGACCTTTGTCCAGAGTGGAATGCCTCCCCGGCTCCCGGCACATGATCAGTGCATGCTCAGTCACGATATCAGTGCCTGCTCAGCCACGTGATCACTGACGGCACAGTCACGTGATCAGCGCCTCTCAGTCACGTGATCACCGTATGATAAACTCGTGATCAGTGAACGACCAGCCAGGTGATCACTGCATGCGCGGTCAGGTGGTCAGTTCCTGATCAGCCACCTGATCAGTGCGTGCACAGTCCCCTGATCAGCGCCTGTCAGTCACTGATCACTGCCTGATAAACACGTGATCAGTGCCCGAACAGCCACGTCATCAGTGCATGCGCAGTCACGTGATCAGTGCATGGTAGCCACGTGATCAGTGCGTGCACAGTCGCATGATCAGCGCCTGTCAGTCACTGATCATTGCCTGATAAACACGTGATCAGTGCATGATGAGCCATGTGATCAGTGCCCGATCAGCCACGTCATCAGTGCATGCGCAGTCACCTCATCAGTGCATGATAGCCACGTGAACAGTGCCTGCTCAGTCACGTGATCTGGACTTGATCAGCCACGTGATCAGTGCCTGCAGAGTCACGTGATCAGGGCCTGCTGAGCTGCGTGATTCCTGCCGGCTCATCTGCTTGACAATTGCCAGCTGAGCTGCGTGATTCCTGCCTGGTCACGTGCTTGATTATTGCCAGTTGAGCAGCAAGATTCGTCACTGCTGAGCTCCATGCTTATTGCCTGCTGATTGCGTGGTTCGTGTCTGCTCAGCTCTTTGAGTATTGCCTCCTGAGGTCCCTGTTCGGTCGCCACCTGCCGGGGACCAGCCCCAACTGATCCAGGGTATTCGAAGGAGAGATGGCCTAGGCGACTATTTACATGCTAATCAGAGATGTCAAGAATAATAGTATGAGCAGAGCTCAGTAGGAAAATTCGGTGGAGAAAAGAGACTGAGTAGCTTGGTTTACGCGGAAGACCAATCAAACTTCAAGACAAGAAGTTTGCACCACTTACGTAGGCCGCAGGCGCCCTCTAGAATGGCGAAAGTTGCCTCACCCTAGACACCTTCTCGAGTGGGTCTTAGCAGCCCAGGCATAATTAGGAAGCGTGGTGGGTTCCGCGCTCCAGATGGAGACTCAGCTGGAAGTTAAAGGGAAGAATGACAAGGAACTTTATGAATTGGAGCTGTAAGTTACCTCTTTGACAGAGAGAGCGAGATGGTGGTGGGGGACAGCCCCCAGTGAAATCAGAGGTGAGAGCACAAAGCAATACAGTAGGCAGACTCCGGTTTTTTTGGGGGAGATGCTCGAGAATATCCGGGTGGACTCCTGAGGCTCGATCCCGCATTTGCGTATGCCGAGCCTCCTTCCTCATGACCTTTGTCCAGAGTGGAATGCCTCCCCGGCTCCCGGCACATGATCAGTGCATGCTCAGTCACGATATCACTGCCTGCTCAGCCACGTGATCACTGACGGCACAGTCACGTGATCAGCGCCTCTCAGTCACGTGATCACCGTATGATAAACACGTGATCAGTGAACGACCAGCCAGGTGATCACTGCATGCGCGGTCAGGTGGTCAGTTCCTGATCAGCCACCTGATCAGTGCGTGCACAGTCCCCTGATCAGCGCCTGTCAGTCACTGATCACTGCCTGATAAACACGTGATCAGTGCCCGAACAGCCACGTCATCAGTGCATGCGCAGTCACGTGATCAGTGCATGATAGCCACGTGATCAGTGCGTGCACAGTCCCATGATCAGCGCCTGTCAGTCACTGATCATTGCCTGATAAACACGTGATCAGTGCATGATGAGCCATGTGATCAGTGCCCGATCAGCCACGTCATCATTGCATTCGCAGTCACGTCATCAGTGCATGATAGCCACGTGATCAGTGCCTGCTCAGTCACGTGATCTGGACTTGATCAGCCACGTGATCAGTGCCTGCAGAGTCACGTGATCAGGGCCTGCTGAGCTGCGTGATTCCTGCCGGCTCATCTGCATGACAATTGCCAGCTGAGCTGCGTGATTCCTGTCGGCTCATCTGCTTGACAATTGCCAGCTGAGCTGCGTGATTCCTGCCTGGTCACGTGCTTGATTATTGCCAGTTGAGCAGCAAGATTCGTCACTGCTGAGCTCCATGCTTATTGCCTGCTAATTGCGTGGTTCGTGTCTGCTCAGCTCTTTGAGTATTGCCTCCTGAGGTCCCTGTTCGGTCGCCACCTGCCGGGGACCAGCACCAACTGATCCAGGGTATTCGAAGGAGAGATGGCCTAGGCGACTATTTATATGCTAATCAGAGATGTCAAGAATAATAGTATGAGGAGAGCTCAGTAGGAAAATTCGGTGGAGAAAAGAGACTGAGGAGCTTGGTTTACGCGGAAGACCAATCAAACTTCAAGACAAGAAGTTTGCACCACTTACATAGGCCGCAGGCGCCCTCTCGAATGGCGAAAGGTGCCTCACCCTAGACACCTTCTCGAGTGGGTCTTAGCAGCCCAGGCATTATTAGGAAGCATGGTGGCTTCCGCGCTCCAGATGGAGACTCAGCTGGAAGTTAAAGGGAAGAATGACAAGGAACTTTATGAAATGGAGCTGTAAGTTACCTCTTTGACAGAGAGAGCGAGATGGTGGTGGGGGACAGCCCCCAGTGAAATCAGAGGGGAGAGCACAAAGCAATACAGTAGGTAGACTCCGGTTTTTTTTGGGGGGAGATGCTCGAGAATATCCGGGTGGACTCCTGAGGCTCGATCCCGCATTTGCGTATGCCGAGCCTCCTTCCTCATGACCTTTGTCCAGAGTGGAATGCCTCCCCGGCTCCCGGCACATGATCAGTGCATGCTCAGTCACGATATCAGTGCCTGCTCAGCCACGTGATCACTGACGGCACAGTCACGTGATCAGCGCCTCTCAGTCACGTGATCACCGTATGATAAACTCGTGATCAGTGAACGACCAGCCAGGTGATCACTGCATGCGCGGTCAGGTGGTCAGTTCCTGATCAGCCACCTGATCAGTGCGTGCACAGTCCCCTGATCAGCGCCTGTCAGTCACTGATCACTGCCTGATAAACACGTGATCAGTGCCCGAACAGCCACGTCATCAGTGCATGCGCAGTCACGTGATCAGTGCATGGTAGCCACGTGATCAGTGCGTGCACAGTCCCATGATCAGCGCCTGTCAGTCACTGATCATTGCCTGATAAACACGTGATCAGTGCATGATGAGCCATGTGATCAGTGCCCGATCAGCCACGTCATCAGTGCATGCGCAGTCACGTCATCAGTGCATGATAGCCACGTGATCAGTGCCTGCTCAGTCACGTGATCTGGACTTGATCAGCCACGTGATCAGTGCCTGCAGAGTCACGTGATCAGGGCCTGCTGAGCTGCGTGATTCCTGCCGGCTCATCTGCTTGACAATTGCCAGCTGAGCTGCGTGATTCCTGCCTGGTCACGTGCTTGATTATTGCCAGTTGAGCAGCAAGATTCGTCACTGCTGAGCTCCATGCTTATTGCCTGCTGAGTGCGTGGTTCGTGTCTGCTCAGCTCTTTGAGTATTGCCTCCTGAGGTCCCTGTTCGGTCGCCACCTGCCGGGGACCAGCCCCAACTGATCCAGGGTATTCGAAGGAGAGATGGCCTAGGCGACTATTTACATGCTAATCAGAGATGTCAAGAATAATAGTATGAGCAGAGCTCAGTAGGAAAATTCGGTGGAGAAAAGAGACTGAGTAGCTTGGTTTACGCGGAAGACCAATCAAACTTCAAGACAAGAAGTTTGCACCACTTACGTAGGCCGCAGGCGCCCTCTAGAATGGCGAAAGTTGCCTCACCCTAGACACCTTCTCGAGTGGGTCTTAACAGCCCAGGCATAATTAGGAAGCGTGGTGGGTTCCGCGCTCCAGATGGAGACTCAGCTGGAAGTTAAAGGGAAGAATGACAAGAACTTTATGAATTGGAGCTGTAAGTTACCTCTTTGACAGAGAGAGCGAGATGGTGGTGGGGGACAGCCCCCAGTGAAATCAGAGGTGAGAGCACAAAGCAATACAGTAGGCAGACTCCGGTTTTTTTGGGGGAGATGCTCGAGAATATCCGGGTGGACTCCTGAGGCTCGATCCCGCATTTGCGTATGCCGAGCCTCCTTCCTCATGACCTTTGTCCAGAGTGGAATGCCTCCCCGGCTCCCGGCACATGATCAGTGCATGCTCAGTCACGATATCACTGCCTGCTCAGCCACGTGATCACTGACGGCACAGTCACGTGATCAGCGCCTCTCAGTCACGTGATCACCGTATGATAAACACGTGATCAGTGAACGACCAGCCAGGTGATCACTGCATGCGCGGTCAGGTGGTCAGTTCCTGATCAGCCACCTGATCAGTGCGTGCACAGTCCCCTGATCAGCGCCTGTCAGTCACTGATCACTGCCTGATAAACACGTGATCAGTGCCCGAACAGCCACGTCATCAGTGCATGCGCAGTCACGTGATCAGTGCATGATAGCCACGTGATCAGTGCGTGCACAGTCCCATGATCAGCGCCTGTCAGTCACTGATCATTGCCTGATAAACACGTGATCAGTGCATGATGAGCCATGTGATCAGTGCCCGATCAGCCACGTCATCATTGCATTCGCAGTCACGTCATCAGTGCATGATAGCCACGTGATCAGTGCCTGCTCAGTCACGTGATCTGGACTTGATCAGCCACGTGATCAGTGCCTGCAGAGTCACGTGATCAGGGCCTGCTGAGCTGCGTGATTCCTGCCGGCTCATCTGCATGACAATTGCCAGCTGAGCTGCGTGATTCCTGTCGGCTCATCTGCTTGACAATTGCCAGCTGAGCTGCGTGATTCCTGCCTGGTCACGTGCTTGATTATTGCCAGTTGAGCAGCAAGATTCGTCACTGCTGAGCTCCATGCTTATTGCCTGCTAATTGCGTGGTTCGTGTCTGCTCAGCTCTTTGAGTATTGCCTCCTGAGGTCCCTGTTCGGTCGCCACCTGCCGGGGACCAGCCCCAACTGATCCAGGGTATTCGAAGGAGAGATGGCCTAGGCGACTATTTATATGCTAATCAGAGATGTCAAGAATAATAGTATGAGGAGAGCTCAGTAGGAAAATTCGGTGGAGAAAAGAGACTGAGGAGCTTGGTTTACGCGGAAGACCAATCAAACTTCAAGACAAGAAGTTTGCACCACTTACGTAGGCCGCAGGCGCCCTCTCGAATGGCGAAAGGTGCCTCACCCTAGACACCTTCTCGAGTGGGTCTTAGCAGCCCAGGCATAATTAGGAAGCGTGGTGGGTTCCGCGCTCCAGATGGAGACTCAGCTGGAAGTTAAAGGGAAGAATGACAAGGAACTTTATGAATTGGAGCTGTAAGTTACCTCTTTGACAGAGAGAGCGAGATGGTGGTGGGGGACAGCCCCCAGTGAAATCAGAGGGGAGAGCACAAAGCAATACAGTAGGCAGACTCCGGTTTTTTTGGGGGGAGATGCTCGAGAATATCCGGGTGGACTCCTGAGGCTCGATCCCGCATTTGCGTATGCCGAGCCTCCTTCCTCATGACCTTTGTCCAGAGTGGAATGCCTCCCCGGCTCCCGGCACATGATCAGTGCATGCTCAGTCACGATATCAGTGCCTGCTCAGCCACGTGATCACTGATGGCACAGTCACGTGATCAGCGCCTCTCAGTCACGTGATCACCGTATGATAAACACGTGATCACCGAACGACCAGCCAGGTGATCACTGCATGCGCGGTCAGGTGGTCAGTTCCTGATCAGCCACCTGATCAGTGCGTGCACAGTCCCCTGATCAGCGCCTGTCAGTCACTGATCACTGCCTGATAAACACGTGATCAGTGCCCGAACAGCCACGTCATCAGTGCATGCGCAGTCACGTGATCAGTGCATGGTAGCCACGTGATCAGTGCGTGCACAGTCCCATGATCAGCGCCTGTCAGGCACTGATCATTGCCTGATAAACACGTGATCAGTGCATGATGAGCCATGTGATCAGTGCCCGATCAGCCACGTCATCAGTGCATGCGCAGTCACGTCATCAGTGCATGATAGCCACGTGATCAGTGCCTGCTCAGTCACGTGATCTGGACTTGATCAGCCACGTGATCAGTGCCTGCAGAGTCACGTGATCAGGGCCTGCTGAGCTGCGTGATTCCTGCCGGCTCATCTGCTTGACAATTGCCAGCTGAGCTGCGTGATTCCTGCCTGGTCACGTGCTTGATTATTGCCAGTTGAGCAGCAAGATTCGTCACTGCTGAGCTCCATGCTTATTGCCTGCTGATTGCGTGGTTCGTGTCTGCTCAGCTCTTTGAGTATTGCCTCCTGAGGTCCCTGTTCGGTCGCCACCTGCCGGGGACCAGCCCCAACTGATCCAGGGAATTCGAAGGAGAGATGGCCTAGGCGACTATTTATATGCTAATCAGAGATGTCAAGAATAATAGTATGAGGAGAGCTTAGTAGGATAATTCGGTGGAGAAAAGAGACTGAGTAGCTTGGTTTACGCGGAAGACCAATCAAACTTCAAGACAAGAAGTTTGCACCACTTACGTAGGCTGCAGGCGCCCTCTCGAATGGCGAAAGGTGCCTCACCCTAGACACCTTCTCGAGTGGGTCTTAACAGCCCAGGCATAATTAGGAAGCGTGGTGGGTTCCGCGCTCCAGATGGAGACTCAGCTGGAAGTTAAAGGGAAGAATGACAAGGAACTTTATGAATTGGAGCTGTAAGTTACCTCTTTGACAGAGAGAGCGAGATGGTGGTGGGGGACAGCCCCCAGTGAAATCAGAGGTGAGAGCACAAAGCAATACAGTAGGCAGACTCCGGTTTTTTTGGGGGGAGATGCTCGAGAATATCCGGGTGGACTCCTGAGGCTCGATCCCGCATTTGCGTATGCCGAGCCTCCTTCCTCATGACCTTTGTCCAGAGTGGAATGCCTCCCCGGCTCCCGGCACATGATCAGTGCATGCTCAGTCACGATATCACTGCCTGCTCAGCCACGTGATCACTGACGGCACAGTCACGTGATCAGCGCCTCTCAGTCACGTGATCACCGTATGATAAACACGTGATCAGTGAACGACCAGCCAGGTGATCACTGCATGCGCGGTCAGGTGGTCAGTTCCTGATCAGCCACCTGATCAGTGCGTGCACAGTCCCCTGATCAGCGCCTGTCAGTCACTGATCACTGCCTGATAAACACGTGATCAGTGCCCGAACAGCCACGTCATCAGTGCATGCGCAGTCACGTGATCAGTGCATGATAGCCACGTGATCAGTGCGTGCACAGTCCCATGATCAGCGCCTGTCAGTCACTGATCATTGCCTGATAAACACGTGATCAGTGCATGATGAGCCATGTGATCAGTGCCCGATCAGCCACGTCATCATTGCATTCGCAGTCACGTCATCAGTGCATGATAGCCACGTGATCAGTGCCTGCTCAGTCACGTGATCTGGACTTGATCAGCCACGTGATCAGTGCCTGCAGAGTCACGTGATCAGGGCCTGCTGAGCTGCGTGATTCCTGCCGGCTCATCTGCATGACAATTGCCAGCTGAGCTGCGTGATTCCTGTCGGCTCATCTGCTTGACAATTGCCAGCTGAGCTGCGTGATTCCTGCCTGGTCACGTGCTTGATTATTGCCAGTTGAGCAGCAAGATTCGTCACTGCTGAGCTCCATGCTTATTGCCTGCTAATTGCGTGGTTCGTGTCTGCTCAGCTCTTTGAGTATTGCCTCCTGAGGTCCCTGTTCGGTCGCCACCTGCCGGGGACCAGCCCCAACTGATCCAGGGTATTCGAAGGAGAGATGGCCTAGGCGACTATTTATATGCTAATCAGAGATGTCAAGAATAATAGTATGAGGAGAGCTCAGTAGGAAAATTCGGTGGAGAAAAGAGACTGAGGAGCTTGGTTTACGCGGAAGACCAATCAAACTTCAAGACAAGAAGTTTGCACCACTTACGTAGGCCGCAGGCGCCCTCTCGAATGGCGAAAGGTGCCTCACCCTAGACACCTTCTCGAGTGGGTCTTAGCAGCCCAGGCATTATTAGGAAGCATGGTGGGTTCCGCGCTCCAGATGGAGACTCAGCTGGAAGTTAAAGGGAAGAATGACAAGGAACTTTATGAATTGGAGCTGTAAGTTACCTCTTTGACAGAGAGAGCGAGATGGTGGTGGGGGACAGCCCCCAGTGAAATCAGAGGTGAGAGCACAAAGCAATACAGTAGGCAGACTCCGGTTTTTTGGGGGGAGATGCTCGAGAATATCCGGGTGGACTCCTGAGGCTCGATCCCGCATTTGCGTATGCCGAGCCTCCTTCCTCATTACCTTTGTCCAGAGTGGAATGCCTCCCCGGCTCCCGGCACATGATCAGTGCATGCTCAGTCACGATATCAGTGCCTGCTCAGCCACGTGATCACTGACGGCACAGTCACGTGATCAGCGCCTCTCAGTCACGTGATCACCGTATGATAAACACGTGATCACCGAACGACCAGCCAGGTGATCACTGCATGCGCGGTCAGGTGGTCAGTTCCTGATCAGCCACCTGATCAGTGCGTGCCAGATCCACTGATCACTGCCTGATAAACCCGTGATCAGTGCCCGAACAGCCACGTCATCAGTGCATGCGCAGTCACGTGATCAGTGCATGATAGCCACGTGATCAGTGCGTGCAGTCCCATGATCAGCGCCTGTCAGTCACTGATCATTGCCTGATAAACACGTGATCAGTGCATGATGAGCCATGTGATCAGTGCCCGATCAGCCACGTCATCAGTGCATGCGCAGTCACGTCATCAGTGCATGATAGCCACGTGATCAGTGCCTGCTCAGTCACGTGATCTGGACTTGATCAGCCACGTGATCAGTGCCTGCAGAGTCACGTGATCAGGGCCTGCTGAGCTGCGTGATTCCTGCCGGCTCATCTGCATGACAATTGCCATCTGAGCTGCGTGATTCCTGTCGGCTCATCTGCTTGACAATTGCCAGCTGAGCTGCGTGATTCCTGCCTGGTCACGTGCTTGATTATTGCCAGTTGAGCAGCAAGATTCGTCACTGCTGAGCTCCATGCTTATTGCCTGCTGATTGCGTGGTTCGTGTCTGCTCAGCTCTTTGAGTATCGCCCCCTGAGGTCCCTGTTCGGTCGCCACCTGCCGGGGACCAGCCCCAACTGATCCAGGGTATTCGAAGGAGAGATGGCCTAGGCGACTATTTATATGCTAATCAGAGATGTCAAGAATAATAGTATGAGGAGAGCTCAGTAGGAAAATTCGGTGGAGAAAAGAGACTGAGTAGCTTGGTTTACGCGGAAGACCAATCAAACTTCAAGACAAGAAGTTTGCACCACTTACGTAGGCCGCAGGCGCCCTCTCGAATGGCGAAAGGTGCCTCACCCTAGACACCTTCTCGAGTGGGTCTTAGCAGCCCAGGCATAATTAGGAAGCGTGGTGGGTTCCGCTCCAGATGGAGACTCAGCTGGAAGTTAAAGGTAAGAATGACAAGGAACTTTATGAATTGGAGCTGTAAGTTACCTCTTTGACAGAGAGAGCGAGATGGTGGTGGGGGACAGCCCCAGTGAAATCAGAGGTGAGAGCACAAAGCAATACAGTAGGCAGACTCCGGTTTTTTTGGGGGAGATGCTCGAGAATATCCGGGTGGACTCCTGAGGCTCGATCCCGCATTTGCGTATGCCGAGCCTCCTTCCTCATGACCTTTGTCCAGAGTGGAATGCCTCCCCGGCTCCCGGCACATGATCATTGCATGCTCAGTCACGATATCAGTGCCTGCTAAGCCACGTGATCACTGACGGCACAGTCACGTGATCAGCGCCTCTCAGTCACGTGATCACCGTATGATAAACACGTGATCACCGAACGACCAGCCAGGTGATCACTGCATGCGCGGTCAGGTGGTCAGTTCATGATCAGCCACCTGATCAGTGCGTGCACAGTCCCCTGATCAGCGCCTGTCAGTCACTGATCACTGCCTGATAAACACGTGATCAGTGCCCGAACAGCCACGTCATCAGTGCATGGGCATTCACGTGATCAGTGCATGGTAGCCACGTGATCAGTGCGTGCACAGTCCCATGATCAGCGCCTGTCAGTCACTGATCATTGCCTGATAAACACGTGATCAGTGCATGATGAGCCATGTGATCAGTGCCCGATCAGCCACGTCATTAGTGCATGCGCAGTCACGTCATCAGTGCATGATAGCCACGTGATCAGTGCCTGCTCAGTCACGTGATCTGGACTTGATAAGCCACGTGATCAGTGCCTGCAGAGTCACGTGATCAGGGCCTGCTGAGCTGCGTGATTCCTGCCGGCTCATCTGCATGACAATTGCCAGCTGAGCTGCGTGATTCCTGCCTGGTCACGTGCTTGATTATTGCCAGTTGAGCAGCAAGATTCGTCACTGCTGAGCTCCATGCTTATTGCCTGCTGATTGCGTGGTTCGTGTCTGCTCAGCTCTTTGAGTATTGCCTCCTGAGGTCCCTGTTCGGTCGCCACCTGCCGGGGACCAGCCCCAACTGATCCAGGGTATTCGAAGGAGAGATGGCCTAGGCGACTATTTATATGCTAATCAGAGATGTCAAGAATAATAGTATGAGGAGAGCTCAGTAGGAAAATTCGGTGGAGAAAAGAGACTGAGTAGCTTGGTTTACGCGGAAGACCAATCAAACTTCAAGACAAGAAGTTTGCACCACTTACGTAGGCCGCAGGCGCCCTCTCGAATGGCGAAAGTTGCCTCACCCTAGACACCTTCTCGAGTGGGTCTTAACAGCCCAGGCATAATTAGGAAGCGTGGTGGGTTCCGCGCTCCAGATGGAGACTCAGCTGGAAGTTAAAGGGAAGAATGACAAGGACCTTTATGAATTGGAGCTGTAAGTTACCTCTTTGACAGAGAGAGCGAGATGGTGGTGGGGGACAGCCCCCAGTGAAATCAGAGGTGAGAGCACAAAGCAATACAGTAGGCAGACTCCGGTTTTTTGGGGGGAGATGCTCGAGAATATCCGGGTTGACTCCTGAGGCTCGATCCCGCATTTGCGTATGCCGAGCCTCCTTCCTCATTACCTTTGTCCAGAGTGGAATGCCTCCCCGGCTCCCGGCACATGATCAGTGCATGCTCAGTCACGATATCACTGCCTGCTCAGCCACGTGATCACTGACGGCACAGTCACGTGATCAGCGCCTCTCAGTCACGTGATCACCGTATGATAAACACGTGATCACCGAACGACCAGCCAGGAGATCACTGCATGCGCGTTCAGGTGGTCAGTTCCTGATCAGCCACCTGATCAGTGCGTGCACAGTCCCCTGATCAGCGCCTGTCAGTCACTGATTACTGCCTGATAAACCCGTGATCAGTGCCCGAACAGCCACGTCATCAGTGCATGCTCAGTCACGTGATCAGTGCATGATAGCCACGTGATCAGTGCGTGCACAGTCCCATGATCAGCGCCTGTCAGTCACTGATCATTGCCTGAGAAACACGTGATCAGTGCATGATGAGCCATGTGATCAGTGCCCGATCAGCCACGTCATCATTGCATTCGCAGTCACGTCATCAGTGCATGATAGCCACGTGATCAGTGCCTGCTCATTCACGTGATCTGGACTTGATCAGCCACGTGATCAGTGCCTGCAGAGTCACGTGATCAGGGCCTGCTGAGCTGCGTGATTCCTGCCGGCTCATCTGCATGACAATTGCCAGCTGAGCTGCGTGATTCCTGTCGGCTCATCTGCTTGACAATTGCCAGCTGAGCTGCGTGATTCCTGCCTGGTCACGTGCTTGATTATTGCCAGTTGAGCAGCAAGATTCGTCACTGCTGAGCTCCATGCTTATTGCCTGCTGATTGCGTGGTTCGTGTCTGCTCAGCTCTTTGAGTATTGCCTCCTGAGGTCCCTGTTCGGTCGCCACCTGCCGGGGACCAGCCCCAACTGATCCAGGGTATTCGAAGGAGAGATGGCCTAGGCGACTATTTATATGCTAATCAGAGATGTCAAGAATAATAGTATGAGGAGAGCTCAGTAGGAAAATTCGGTGGAGAAAAGAGACTGAGTAGCTTGGTTTACGCGGAAGACCAATCAAACTTCAAGACAAGAAGTTTGCCCCACTTACGTAGGCCGCAGGCGCCTCTCGAATAGCGAAAGGTGCCTCACCCTAGACACCTTCTCGAGTGGGTCTTAGCAGCCCAGGCATTATTAGGAAGCGTGGTGGGTTCCGCGCTCCAGATGGAGACTCAGCTGGAAGTTAAAGGGAAGAATGACAAGGAACTTTATGAATTGGAGCTGTAAGTTACCTCTTTGACAGAGAGAGCGAGATGGTGGTGGGGGACAGCCCCCAGTGAAATCAGAGGTGAGAGCACAAAGCAATACAGTAGGCAGACTCCGGTTTTTTTGGGGGGGGAGATGCTCGAGAATATCCGGGTGGACTCCTGAGGCTCGATCCCGCATTTGCGTATGCCGAGCCTCCTTCCTCATTACCTTTGTCCAGAGTGGAATGCCTCCCCGGCTCCCGGCACATGATCAGTGCATGCTCAGTCACGATATCAGTGCCTGCTCAGCCACGTGATCACTGACGGCACAGTCACGTGATCAGCGCCTCTCAGTCACGTGATCACCGTATGATAAACACGTGATCACCGAACGACCAGCCAGGTGATCACTGCATGCGCGGTCAGGTGGTCAGTTCCTGATCAGCCACCTGATCAGTGCGTGCACAGTCCCCTGATCAGCGCCTGTCAGTCACTGATCACTGCCTGATAAACCCGTGATCAGTGCCCGAACAGCCACGTCATCAGTGCATGCGCAGTCACGTGATCAGTGCATGGTAGCCACGTGATCAGTGCGTGCACAGTCCCATGATCAGCGCCTGTCAGTCACTGATCATTGCCTGATAAACACGTGATCAGTGCATGATGAGCCATGTGATCAGTGCCCGATCAGCCACGTCATCAGTGCATGCGCAGTCACGTCATCAGTGCATGATAGCCACGTGATCAGTGCCTGCTCAGTCACGTGATCTGGACTTGATCAGCCACGTGATCAGTGCCTGCAGAGTCACGTGATCAGGGCCTGCTGAGCTGCGTGATTCCTGCCGGCTCATCTGCTTGACAATTGCCAGCTGAGCTGCGTGATTCCTGCCTGGTCACGTGCTTGATTATTGCCAGTTGAGCAGCAAGATTCGTCACTGCTGAGCTCCATGCTTATTGCCTGCTGATTGCGTGGTTCGTGTCTGCTCAGCTCTTTGAGTATTGCCTCCTGAGGTCCCTGTTCGGTCGCCACCTGCCGGGGACCAGCCCCAACTGATCCAGGGTATTCGAAGGAGAGATGGCCTAGGCGACTATTTATATGCTAATCAGAGATGTCAAGAATAATAGTATGAGGAGAGCTCAGTAGGAAAATTCGGTGGAGAAAAGAGACTGAGTAGCTTGGTTTACGCGGAAGACCAATCAAACTTCAAGACAAGAAGTTTGCACCACTTACGTAGGCCGCAGGCGCCCTCTCGAATGGCGAAAGGTGCCTCACCCTAGACACCTTCTCGAGTGGGTCTTAGCAGCCCAGGCATAATTAGGAAGCGTGGTGGGTTCCGCACTCCAGATGGAGACTCAGCTGGAAGTTAAAGGGAAGAATGACAAGGAACTTTATGAATTGGAGCTGTAAGTTACCTCTTTGACAGAGAGAGCGAGATGGTGGTGGGGGACAGCCCCCAGTGAAATCAGAGGTGAGAGCACAAAGCAATACAGTAGGCAGACTCCGGTTTTGGGGGGAGATGCTCGAGAATATTCGGGTGGACTCCTGAGGCTCGATCCCGCATTTGCATATGCCGAGCCTCCTTCCTCATTACCTTTGTCCAGAGTGGAATGCCTCCCCGGCTCCCGGCACATGATCAGTGCATGCTCAGTCACGATATCAGTGCCTGCTCAGCCACGTGATCACTGACGGCACAGTCACGTGATCAGCGCCTCTCAGTCACGTGATCACCGTATGATAAACACGTGATCACCGAACGACCAGCCAGGTGATCACTGCATGCGCGGTCAGGTGGTCAGTTCCTGATCAGCCACCTGATCAGTGCGTGCACTGATCAGCCCTGTCATCACTGCCTGATAAACACGTGATCAGTGCCCGAACAGCCACGTCATCAGTGCATGCGCAGTCACGTGATCAGTGCATGATAGCCACGTGATCAGTGCGTGCACAGTCCCATGATCAGCGCCTGTCAGTCACTGATCATTGCCTGATAAACACGTGATCAGTGCATGATGAGCCATGTGATCAGTGCCCGATCAGCCACGTCATCAGTGCATGCGCAGTCACGTCATCAGTGCATGATAGCCACGTGATCAGTGCCTGCTCAGTCACGTGATCTGGACTTGATCAGCCACGTGATCAGTGCCTGCAGAGTCACGTGATCAGGGCCTGCTGAGCTGCGTGATTCCTGCCGGCTCATCTGCATGACAATTGCCATCTGAGCTGCGTGATTCCTGTCGGCTCATCTGCTTGACAATTGCCAGCTGAGCTGCGTGATTCCTGCCTGGTCACGTGCTTGATTATTGCCAGTTGAGCAGCAAGATTCGTCACTGCTGAGCTCCATGCTTATTGCCTGCTAATTGCGTGGTTCGTGTCTGCTCAGCTCTTTGAGTATTGCCTCCTGAGGTCCCTGTTCGGTCGCCACCTGCCGGGGACCAGCCCCAACTGATCCAGGGTATTCGAAGGAGAGATGGCCTAGGCGACTATTTATATGCTAATCAGAGATGTCAAGAATAATAGTATGAGCAGAGCTCAGTAGGAAAATTCGGTGGAGAAAAGAGACTGAGGAGCTTGGTTTACGCGGAAGACCAATCAAACTTCAAGACAAGAAGTTTGCACCACTTACGTAGGCCGCAGGCGCCCTCTCGAATGGCGAAAGGTGCCTCACCCTAGACACCTTCTCGAGTGGGTCTTAACAGCCCAGGCATAATTAGGAAGCGTGGTGGGTTCCGCGCTCCAGATGGAGACTCAGCTGGAAGTTAAAGGGAAGAATGACAAGGAACTTTATGAATTGGAGCTGTAAGTTACCTCTTTGACAGAGAGAGCGAGATGGTGGTGGGGGACAGCCCCCAGTGAAATCAGAGGTGAGAGCACAAAGCAATACAGTAGGCAGACTCCGGTTTTTTTGGGGGGGAGATGCTCGAGAATATCCGGGTGGACTCCTGAGGCTCGATCCCGCATTTGCGTATGCCGAGCCTCCTTCCTCATGACCTTTGTCCAGAGTGGAATGCCTCCCCGGCTCCCGGCACATGATCAGTGCATGCTCAGTCACGATATCACTGCCTGCTCAGCCACGTGATCACTGACGGCACAGTCACGTGATCAGCGCCTCTCAGTCACGTGATCACCGTATGATAAACACGTGATCAGTGAACGACCAGCCAGGTGATCACTGCATGCGCGGTCAGGTGGTCAGTTCCTGATCAGCCACCTGATCAGTGCGTGCACAGTCCCCTGATCAGCGCCTGTCAGTCACTGATCACTGCCTGATAAACACGTGATCAGTGCCCGAACAGCCACGTCATCAGTGCATGCGCAGTCACGTGATCAGTGCATGGTAGCCACGTGATCAGTGCGTGCACAGTCCCATGATCAGCGCCTGTCAGTCACTGATCATTGCCTGATAAACACGTGATCAGTGCATGATGAGCCATGTGATCAGTGCCCGATCAGCCACGTCATCAGTGCATGCGCAGTCACGTCATCAGTGCATGATAGCCACGTGATCAGTGCCTGCTCAGTCACGTGATCTGGACTTGATCAGCCACGTGATCAGTGCCTGCAGAGTCACGTGATCAGGGCCTGCTGAGCTGCGTGATTCCTGCCGGCTCATCTGCTTGACAATTGCCAGCTGAGCTGCGTGATTCCTGCCTGGTCACGTGCTTGATTATTGCCAGTTGAGCAGCAAGATTCGTCACTGCTGAGCTCCATGCTTATTGCCTGCTAATTGCGTGGTTCGTGTCTGCTCAGCTCTTTGAGTATTGCCTCCTGAGGTCCCTGTTCGGTCGCCACCTGCCGGGGACCAGCCCCAACTGATCCAGGGTATTCGAAGGAGAGATGGCCTAGGCGACTATTTATATGCTAATCAGAGATGTCAAGAATAATAGTATGAGCAGAGCTCAGTAGGAAAATTCGGTGGAGAAAAGAGACTGAGGAGCTTGGTTTACGCGGAAGACCAATCAAACTTCAAGACAAGAAGTTTGCACCACTTACGTAGGCCGCAGGCGCCCTCTAGAATGGCGAAAGTTGCCTCACCCTAGACACCTTCTCGAGTGGGTCTTAACAGCCCAGGCATAATTAGGAAGCGTGGTGGGTTCCGCGCTCCAGATGGAGACTCAGCTGGAAGTTAAAGGGAAGAATGACAAGGAACTTTATGAATTGGAGCTGTAAGTTACCTCTTTGACAGAGAGAGCGAGATGGTGGTGGGGGACAGCCCCCAGTGAAATCAGAGGTGAGAGCACAAAGCAATACAGTAGGCAGACTCCGGTTTTTTTGGGGGGGAGATGCTCGAGAATATCCGGGTGGACTCCTGAGGCTCGATCCCGCATTTGCGTATGCCGAGCCTCCTTCCTCATGACCTTTGTCCAGAGTGGAATGCCTCCCCGGCTCCCGGCACATGATCAGTGCATGCTCAGTCACGATATCAGTGCCTGCTCAGCCACGTGATCACTGATGGCACAGTCACGTGATCAGCGCCTCTCAGTCACGTGATCACCGTATGATAAACACGTGATCACCGAACGACCAGCCAGGTGATCACTGCATGCGCGGTCAGGTGGTCAGTTCCTGATCAGCCACCTGATCAGTGCGTGCACAGTCCCCTGATCAGCGCCTGTCAGTCACTGATCACTGCCTTATAAACACGTGATCAGTGCCCGAACAGCCACGTCATCAGTGCATGCGCAGTCACGTGATCAGTGCATGGTAGCCACGTGATCAGTGCGTGCACAGTCCCATGATCAGCGCCTGTCAGTCACTGATCATTGCCTGATAAACACGTGATCAGTGCATGATGAGCCATGTGATCAGTGCCCGATCAGCCACGTCATCAGTGCATGCGCAGTCACGTCATCAGTGCATGATAGCCACGTGATCAGTGCCTGCTCAGTCACGTGATCTGGACTTGATCAGCCACGTGATCAGTGCCTGCAGAGTCACGTGATCAGGGCCTGCTGAGCTGCGTGATTCCTGCCGGCTCATCTGCATGACAATTGCCAGCTGAGCTGCGTGATTCCTGTCGGCTCATCTGCTTGACAATTGCCAGCTGAGCTGCGTGATTCCTGCCTGGTCACGTGCTTGATTATTGCCAGTTGAGCAGCAAGATTCGTCACTGCTGAGCTCCATGCTTATTGCCTGCTAATTGCGTGGTTCGTGTCTGCTCAGCTCTTTGAGTATTGCCTCCTGAGGTCCCTGTTCGGTCGCCACCTGCCGGGGACCAGCCCCAACTGATCCAGGGTATTCGAAGGAGAGATGGCCTAGGCGACTATTTATATGCTAATCAGAGATGTCAAGAATAATAGTATGAGGAGAGCTCAGTAGGAAAATTCGGTGGAGAAAAGAGACTGAGGAGCTTGGTTTACGCGGAAGACCAATCAAACTTCAAGACAAGAAGTTTGCACCACTTACGTAGGCCGCAGGCGCCCTCTCGAATGGCGAAAGGTGCCTCACCCTAGACACCTTCTCGAGTGGGTCTTAGCAGCCCAGGCATTATTAGGAAGCATGGTGGGTTCCGCGCTCCAGATGGAGACTCAGCTGGAAGTTAAAGGGAAGAATGACAAGGAACTTTATGAATTGGAGCTGTAAGTTACCTCTTTGACAGAGAGAGCGAGATGGTGGTGGGGGACAGCCCCCAGTGAAATCAGAGGTGAGAGCACAAAGCAATACAGTAGGCAGACTCCGGTTTTTTTGGGGGGGAGATGCTCGAGAATATCCGGGTGGACTCCTGAGGCTCGATCCCGCATTTGCGTATGCCGAGCCTCCTTCCTCATGACCTTTGTCCAGAGTGGAATGCCTCCCCGGCTCCCGGCACATGATCAGTGCATGCTCAGTCACGATATCAGTGCCTGCTCAGCCACGTGATCACTGACGGCACAGTCACGTGATCAGCGCCTCTCAGTCACGTGATCACCGTATGATAAACACGTGATCAGTGAACGACCAGCCAGGTGATCACTGCATGCGCGGTCAGGTGGTCAGTTCCTGATCAGCCACCTGATCAGTGCGTGCACAGTCCCCTGATCAGCGCCTGTCAGTCACTGATCACTGCCTGATAAACACGTGATCAGTGCCCGAACAGCCACGTCATCAGTGCATGCGCAGTCACGTGATCAGTGCATGGTAGCCACGTGATCAGTGCGTGCACAGTCCCATGATCAGCGCCTGTCAGTCACTGATCATTGCCTGATAAACACGTGATCAGTGCATGATGAGCCATGTGATCAGTGCCCGATCAGCCACGTCATCAGTGCATGCGCAGTCACGTCATCAGTGCATGATAGCCACGTGATCAGTGCCTGCTCAGTCACGTGATCTGGACTTGATCAGCCACGTGGTCAGTGCCTGCAGAGTCACGTGATCAGGGCCTGCTGAGCTGCGTGATTCCTGCCGGCTCATCTGCTTGACAATTGCCAGCTGAGCTGCGTGATTCCTGCCTGGTCACGTGCTTGATTATTGCCAGTTGAGCAGCAAGATTCGTCACTGCTGAGCTCCATGCTTATTGCCTGCTGAGTGCGTGGTTCGTGTCTGCTCAGCTCTTTGAGTATTGCCTCCTGAGGTCCCTGTTCGGTCGCCACCTGCCGGGGACCAGCCCCAACTGATCCAGGGTATTCGAAGGAGAGATGGCCTAGGCGACTATTTATATGCTAATCAGAGATGTCAAGAATAATAGTATGAGCAGAGCTCAGTAGGAAAATTCGGTGGAGAAAAGAGACTGAGTAGCTTGGTTTACACGGAAGACCAATCAAACTTCAAGACAAGAAGTTTGCACCACTTACGTAGGCCGCAGGCGCCCTCTCGAATGGCGAAAGGTGCCTCACCCTAGACACCTTCTCGAGTGGGTCTTAACAGCCCAGGCATAATTAGGAAGCGTGGTGGGTTCCGCGCTCCAGATGGAGACTCAGCTGGAAGTTAAAGGGAAGAATGACAAGGAACTTTATGAATTGGAGCTGTAAGTTACCTCTTTGACAGAGAGAGCGAGATGGTGGTGGGGGACAGCCCCCAGTGAAATCAGAGGTGAGAGCACAAAGCAATACAGTAGGCAGACTCCGGTTTTTTTGGGGGAGATGCTCGAGAATATCCGGGTGGACTCCTGAGGCTCGATCCCGCATTTGCGTATGCCGAGCCTCCTTCCTCATTACCTTTGTCCAGAGTGGAATGCCTCCCCGGCTCCCGGCACATGATCAGTGCATGCTCAGTCACGATATCACTGCCTGCTCAGCCACGTGATCACTGATGGCACAGTCACGTGATCAGCGCCTCTCAGTCACGTGATCACCGTATGATAAACACGTGATCACCGAACAACCAGCCAGGTGATCACTGCATGCGCGGTCAGGTGGTCAGTTCCTGATCAGCCACCTGATCAGTGCGTGCACAGTCCCCTGATCAGCGCCTGTCAGTCACTGATCACTGCCTGATAAACCCGTGATCAGTGCCCGAACAGCCACGTCATCAGTGCATGCGTAGTCACGTGATCAGTGCATGATAGCCACGTGATCAGTGCGTGCAGTCCCATGATCAGCGCCTGTCAGTCACTGATCATTGCCTGATAAACACGTGATCAGTGCATGATGAGCCATGTGATCAGTGCCCGATCAGCCACGTCATCATTGCATTCGCAGTCACGTCATCAGTGCATGATAGCCACGTGATCAGTGCCTGCTCAGTCACGTGATCTGGACTTGATCAGCCACGTGATCAGTGCCTGCAGAGTCACGTGATCAGGGCCTGCTGAGCTGCGTGATTCCTGCCGGCTCATCTGCATGACAATTGCCATCTGAGCTGCGTGATTCCTGTCGGCTCATCTGCTTGACAATTGCCAGCTGAGCTGCGTGATTCCTGCCTGGTCACGTGCTTGATTATTGCCAGTTGAGCAGCAAGATTCGTCACTGCTGAGCTCCATGCTTATTGCCTGCTAATTGCGTGGTTCGTGTCTGCTCAGCTCTTTGAGTATTGCCTCCTGAGGTCCCTGTTCGGTCGCCACCTGCCGGGGACCAGCCCCAACTGATCCAGGGTATTCGAAGGAGAGATGGCCTAGGCGACTATTTATATGCTAATCAGAGATGTCAAGAATAATAATATGAGGAGAGCTCAGTAGGAAAATTCGGTGGAGAAAAGAGACTGAGGAGCTTGGTTTACGCGGAAGACCAATCAAACTTCAAGACAAGAAGTTTGCACCACTTACGTAGGCCGCAGGCGCCCTCTCGAATGGCGAAAGGTGCCTCACCCTAGACACCTTCTCGAGTGGGTCTTAGCAGCCCAGGCATAATTAGGAAGCGTGGTGGGTTCCGCGCTCCAGATGGAGACTCAGCTGGAAGTTAAAGGGAAGAATGACAAGGAACTTTATGAATTGGAGCTGTAAGTTACCTCTTTGACAGAGAGAGCGAGATGGTGGTGGGGGACAGCCCCCAGTGAAATCAGAGGTGAGAGCACAAAGCAATACAGTAGGCAGACTCCGGTTTTTTGGGGGGGAGATGCTCGAGAATATCCGGGTGGACTCCTGAGGCTCGATCCCGCATTTGCGTATGCCGAGCCTCCTTCCTCATTACCTTTGTCCAGAGTGGAATGCCTCCCCGGCTCCCGGCACATGATCAGTGCATGCTCAGTCACGATATCTGTGCCTGCTCAGCCACGTGATCACTGATGGCACAGTCACGTGATCAGCGCCTCTCAGTCACGTGATCACCGTATGATAAACACGTGATCACCGAAAAACCAGCCAGGTGATCACTGCATGCGCGGTCAGGTGGTCTGTTCCTGATCAGCCACCTGATCAGTGCGTGCACAGTCCACTGATTACTGCCTTATAAACCCGTGATCAGTGCCCCAACAGCCACGTCATCAGTGCATGCGTAGTCACGTGATCAGTGCATGGTAGCCATGTGATCAGTGCGTGCAGTCCCATGATCAGCGCCTGTCAGTCACTGATCATTGCCTGATAAACACGTGATCAGTGCATGATGAGCCATGTGATCAGTGCCCGATCAGCCACGTCATCAGTGCATGCGCAGTCTCGTCATCAGTGCATGATAGCCACGTGATCAGTGCCTGCTCAGTCACGTGATCTGGACTTGATCAGCCACGTGATCAGTGCCTGCAGAGTCACGTGATCAGGGCCTGCTGAGCTGCGTGATTCCTGCCGGCTCATCTGCATGACAATTGCCATCTGAGCTGCGTGATTCCTGTCGGCTCATCTGCTTGACAATTGCCAGCTGAGCTGCGTGATTCCTGCCTGGTCACGTGCTTGATTATTGCCAGTTGAGCAGCAAGATTCGTCACTGCTGAGCTCCATGCTTATTGCCTGCTAATTGCGTGGTTCGTGTCTGCTCAGCTCTTTGAGTATTGCCTCCTGAGGTCCCTGTTCGGTCGCCACCTGCCGGGGACCAGCCCCAACTGATCCAGGGTACTCGAAGGAGAGATGGCCTAGGCGACTATTTATATGCTAATCAGAGATGTCAAGAATAATAGTATGAGGAGAGCTCAGTAGGAAAATTCGGTGGAGAAAAGAGACTGAGGAGCTTGGTTTACGCGGAAGACCAACCAAACTTCAAGACAAGAAGTTTGCACCACTTACGTAGGCCGCAGGCGCCCTCTCGAATGGCGAAAGGTGCCTCACCCTAGACACCTTCTCGAGTGGGTCTTAGCAGCCCAGGCATAATTAGGAAGCGTGGTGGGTTCCGCGCTCCAGATGGAGACTCAGCTGGAAGTTAAAGGGAAGAATGACAAGGAACTTTATGAATTGGAGGTGTAAGTTACCTCTTTGACAGAGAGAGCGAGATGGTGGTGGGGAACAGCCCCCAGTGAAATCAGAGGTGAGAGCACAAAGCAATACAGTAGGCAGACTCCGGTTTTTTTTGGGGGGGAGATGCTCGAGAATATCCGGGTGGACTCCTGAGGCTCGATCCCGCATTTGCGTATGCCGAGCCTCCTTCCTCTTTACCTTTGTCCAGAGTGGAATGCCTCCCCGGCTCCCGGCACATGATCAGTGCCTGCTCAGCCACGTGATCACTGATGGCACAGTCACGTGATCAGCGCCTCTCAGTCACGTGATCACCGTATGATAAACACGTGATCACCGAAAAACCAGCCAGGTGATCACTGCATGCGCGGTCAGGTGGTCAGTTCCTGATCAGCCACCTGATCAGTGCGTGCACAGTCCCCTGATCAGCGCCTGTCAGTCACTGATTACTGCCTGATAAACCCGTGATCAGTGCCCGAACAGCCACGTCATCAGTGCATGCGTAGTCACGTGATCAGTGCATGATAGCCATGTGATCAGTGCGTGCAGTCCCATGATCAGCGCCTGTCAGTCACTGATCATTGCCTGATAAACACGTGATCAGTGCATGATGAGCCATGTGATCAGTGCCCGATCAGCCACGTCATCAGTGCATGCGCAGTCTCGTCATCAGTGCATGATAGCCACGTGATCAGTGCCTGCTCAGTCACGTGATCTGGACTTGATCAGCCACGTGATCAGTGCCTGCAGAGTCACGTGATCAGGGCCTGCTGAGCTGCGTGATTCCTGCCGGCTCATCTGCATGACAATTGCCATCTGAGCTGCGTGATTCCTGTCGGCTCATCTGCTTGACAATTGCCAGCTGAGCTGCGTGATTCCTGCCTGGTCACGTGCTTGATTATTGCCAGTTGAGCAGCAAGATTCGTCACTGCTGAGCTCCATGCTTATTGCCTGCTAATTGCGTGGTTCGTGTCTGCTCAGCTCTTTGAGTATTGCCTCCTGAGGTCCCTGTTCGGTCGCCACCTGCCGGGGACCAGCCCCAACTGATCCAGGGTATTCGAAGGAGAGATGGCCTAGGCGACTATTTATATGCTAATCAGAGATGTCAAGAATAATAGTATGAGGAGAGCTCAGTAGGAAAATTCGGTGGAGAAAAGAGACTGAGGAGCTTGGTTTACGCGGAAGACCAATCAAACTTCAAGACAAGAAGTTTGCACCACTTACGTAGGCCGCAGGCGCCCTCTCGAATGGCGAAAGGTGCCTCACCCTAGACACCTTCTCGAGTGGGTCTTAGCAGCCCAGGCATAATTAGGAAGCGTGGTGGGTTCCGCGCTCCAGATGGAGACTCAGCTGGAAGTTAAAGGGAAGAATGACAAGGAACTTTATGAATTGGAGCTGTAAGTTACCTCTTTGACAGAGAGAGCGAGATGGTGGTGGGGGACAGCCCCCAGTGAAATCAGAGGGGAGAGCACAAAGCAATACAGTAGGCAGACTCCGGTTTTTTTGGGGGGGAGATGCTCGAGAATATCCGGGTGGACTCCTGAGGCTCGATCCCGCATTTGCGTATGCCGAGCCTCCTTCCTCATTACCTTTGTCCAGAGTGGAATGCCTCCCCGGCTCCCGGCACATGATCAGTGCATGCTCAGTCACGATATCAGTGCCTGCTCAGCCACGTGATCACTGATGGCACAGTCACGTGATCAGCGCCTCTCAGTCACGTGATCACCGTATGATAAACACGTGATCACCGAAAAACCAGCCAGGTGATCACTGCATGCGCGGTCAGGTGGTCAGTTCCTGATCAGCCACCTGATCAGTGCGTGCACAGTCCACTGATTACTGCCTTATAAACCCGTGATCAGTGCCCGAACAGCCACGTCATCAGTGCATGCGTAGTCACGTGATCAGTGCATGATAGCCATGTGATCAGTGCGTGCAGTCCCATGATCAGCGCCTGTCAGTCACTGATCATTGCCTGATAAACACGTGATCAGTGCATGATGAGCCATGTGATCAGTGCCCGATCAGCCACGTCATCAGTGCATGCGCAGTCACGTCATCAGTGCATGATAGCCACGTGATCAGTGCCTGCTCAGTCACGTGATCTGGACTTGATCAGCCACGTGATCAGTGCCTGCAGAGTCACGTGATCAGGGCCTGCTGAGCTGCGTGATTCCTGCCGGCTCATCTGCATGACAATTGCCATCTGAGCTGCGTGATTCCTGTCGGCTCATCTGCTTGACAATTGCCAGCTGAGCTGCGTGATTCCTGCCTGGTCACGTGCTTGATTATTGCCAGTTGAGCAGCAAGATTCGTCACTGCTGAGCTCCATGCTTATTGCCTGCTAATTGCGTGGTTCGTGTCTGCTCAGCTCTTTGAGTATTGCCTCCTGAGGTCCCTGTTCGGTCGCCACCTGCCGGGGACCAGCCCCAACTGATCCAGGGTATTCGAAGGAGAGATGGCCTAGGCGACTATTTATATGCTAATCAGAGATGTCAAGAATAATAGTATGAGGAGAGCTCAGTAGGAAAATTCGGTGGAGAAAAGAGACTGAGGAGCTTGGTTTACGCGGAAGACCAATCAAACTTCAAGACAAGAAGTTTGCACCACTTACGTAGGCCGCAGGCGCCCTCTCGAATGGCGAAAGGTGCCTCACCCTAGACACCTTCTCGAGTGGGTCTTAGCAGCCCAGGCATAATTAGGAAGCGTGGTGGGTTCCGCGCTCCAGATGGAGACTCAGCTGGAAGTTAAAGGGAAGAATGACAAGGAACTTTATGAATTGGAGCTGTAAGTTACCTCTTTGACAGAGAGAGCGAGATGGTGGTGGGGGACAGCCCCCAGTGAAATCAGAGGTGAGAGCACAAAGCAATACAGTAGGCAGACTCCGGTTTTTTGGGGGGAGATGCTCGAAAATATACGGGTGGACTCCTGAGGCTCGATCCCGCATTTGCGTATGCCGAGCCTCCTTCCTCATTACCTTTGTCCAGAGTGGAATGCCTCCCCGGCTCCCGGCACATGATCAGTGCATGCTCAGTCACGATATCAGTGCCTGCTCAGCCACGTGATCACTGATGGCACAGTCACGTGATCAGCGCCTCTCAGTCACGTGATCACCGTATGATAAACACGTGATCACCGAACAACCAGCCAGGTGATCACTGCATGCGCGGTCAGGTGGTCAGTTCCTGATCAGCCACCTGATCAGTGCGTGCACAGTCCACTGATTACTGCCTTATAAACCCGTGATCAGTGCCCGAACAGCCACGTCATCAGTGCATGCGTAGTCACGTGATCAGTGCATGATAGCCACGTGATCAGTGCGTGCAGTCCCATGATCAGCGCCTGTCAGTCACTGATCATTGCCTGATAAACACGTGATAAGTGCATGATGAGCCATGTGATCAGTGCCCGATCAGCCACGTCATCAGTGCATGCGCAGTCACGTCATCAGTGCATGATAGCCACGTGATCAGTGCCTGCTCAGTCACGTGATCTGGACTTGATCAGCCACGTGATCAGTGCCTGCAGAGTCACGTGATCAGGGCCTGCTGAGCTGCGTGATTCCTGCCGGCTCATCTGCATGACAATTGCCATCTGAGCTGCGTGATTCCTGTCGGCTCATCTGCTTGACAATTGCCAGCTGAGCTGCGTGATTCCTGCCTGGTCACGTGCTTGATTATTGCCAGTTGAGCAGCAAGATTCGTCACTGCTGAGCTCCATGCTTATTGCCTGCTAATTGCGTGGTTCGTGTCTGCTCAGCTCTTTGAGTATTGCCTCCTGAGGTCCCTGTTCGGTCGCCACCTGCCGGGGACCAGCCCCAACTGATCCAGGGTATTCGAAGGAGAGATGGCCTAGGCGACTATTTATATGCTAATCAGAGATGTCTAGAATAATAGTATGAGGAGAGCTCAGTAGGAAAATTCGGTGGAGAAAAGAGACTGAGGAGCTTGGTTTACGCGGAAGACCAATCAAACTTCAAGACAAGAAGTTTGCACCACTTACGTAGGCCGCAGGCGCCCTCTCGAATGGCGAAAGGTGCCTCACCCTAGACACCTTTTCGAGTGGGTCTTAGCAGCCCAGGCATAATTAGGAAGCGTGGTGGGTTCCGCGCTCCAGATGGAGACTCAGCTGGAAGTTAAAGGGAAGAATGACAAGGAACTTTATGAATTGGAGCTGTAAGTTACCTCTTTGACAGAGAGAGCGAGATGGTGGTGGGGGACAGCCCCCAGTGAAATCAGAGGTGAGAGCACAAAGCAATACAGTAGGCAGACTCCGGTTTTTTTGGGGGGGAGATGCTCGAGAATATCCGGGTGGACTCCTGAGGCTCGATCCCGCATTTGCGTATGCCGAGCCTCCTTCCTCATGACCTTTGTCCAGAGTGGAATGCCTCCCCGGCTCCCGGCACATGATCAGTGCATGCTCAGTCACGATATCAGTGCCTGCTCAGCCACGTGATCCCTGACGGCACAGTCAGGTGATCAGCGCCTCTCAGTCACGTGATCACCGTATGATAAACACGTGATCACCGAACGACCAGCCAGGTGATCACTGCATGCGCGGTCAGGTGGTCAGTTCCTGATCAGCCACCTGATCAGTGCGTGCACAGTCCCCTGATCAGCGCCTGTCAGTCACTGATCACTGCCTTATAAACACGTGATCAGTGCCCGAACAGCCACGTCATCAGTGCATGCGTAGTCACGTGATCAGTGCATGATAGCCACGTGATCAGTGCGTGCACAGTCCCATGATCAGCGCCTGTCAGTCACTGATCATTGCCTGATAAACACGTGATCAGTGCATGATGAGCCATGTGATCAGTGCCCGATCAGCCACGTCATCATTGCATTCGCAGTCACGTCATCAGTGCATGATAGCCACGTGATCAGTGCCTGCTCAGTCACGTGATCTGGACTTGATCAGCCACGTGATCAGTGCCTGCAGAGTCACGTGATCAGGGCCTGCTGAGCTGCGTGATTCCTGCCGGCTCATCTGCATGACAATTGCCATCTGAGCTGCGTGATTCCTGTCGGCTCATCTGCTTGACAGTTGCCAGCTGAGCTGCGTGATTCCTGCCTGGTCACGTGCTTGATTATTGCCAGTTGAGCAGCAAGATTCGTCACTGCTGAGCTCCATGCTTATTGCCTGCTAATTGCGTGGTTCGTGTCTGCTCAGCTCTTTGAGTATTGCCTCCTGAGGTCCCTGTTCGGTCGCCACCTGCCGGGGACCAGCCCCAACTGATCCAGGGTATTCGAAGGAGAGATGGCCTAGGCGACTATTTATATGCTAATCAGAGATGTCAAGAATAATAGTATGAGAAGAGCTCAGTAGGAAAATTCGGTGGAGAAAAGAGACTGAGGAGCTTGGTTTACACGGAAGACCAATCAAACTTCAAGACAAGAAGTTTGCACCACTTACGTAGGCCGCAGGCGCCCTCTCGAATGGCGAAAGGTGCCTCACCCTAGACACCTTCTCGAGTGGGTCTTAGCAGCCCAGGCATAATTAGGAAGCGTGGTGGGTTCCGCGCTCCAGATGGAGACTCAGCTGGAAGTTAAAGGGAAGAATGACAAGGAACTTTATGAATTGGAGCTGTAAGTTACCTCTTTGACAGAGAGAGCGAGATGGTGGTGGGGGACAGCCCCCAGTGAAATCAGAGGTGAGAGCACAAAGCAATACAGTAGGCAGACTCCGGTTTTTTTGGGGGGGAGATGCTCGAGAATATCCGGGTGGACTCCTGAGGCTCGATCCCGCATTTGCGTATGCCGAGCCTCCTTCCTCATGACCTTTGTCCAGAGTGGAATGCCTCCCCGGCTCCCGGCACATGATCAGTGCATGCTCAGTCACGATATCAGTGCCTGCTCAGCCACGTGATCACTGATGGCACAGTCACGTGATCAGCGCCTCTCAGTCACGTGATCACCGTATGATAAACACGTGATCACCGAACAACCAGCCAGGTGATCACTGCATGCGCGGTCAGGTGGTCAGTTCCTGATCAGCCACCTGATCAGTGCGTGATCCCTGATCAGCGCCTGTCAGTCACTGATTACTGCCTGATAAACCCGTGATCAGTGCCCGAACAGCCACGTCATCAGTGCATGCGCAGTCACGTGATCAGTGCATGGTAGCCACGTGATCAGTGCGTGCACAGTCCCATGATCAGCGCCTGTCAGTCACTGATCATTGCCTGATAAACACGTGATCAGTGCATGATGAGCCATGTGATCAGTGCCCGATCAGCCACGTCATCAGTGCATGCGCAGTCACGTCATCAGTGCATGATAGCCACGTGATCAGTGCCTGCTCAGTCACGTGATCTGGACTTGATCAGCCACGTGATCAGTGCCTGCAGAGTCACGTGATCAGGGCCTGCTGAGCTGCGTGATTCCTGCCGGCTGATCTGCATGACAATTGCCATCTGAGCTGCGTGATTCCTGCCGGCTCATCTGCTTGACAATTGCCAGCTGAGCTGCGTGATTCCTGCCTGGTCACGACCTTGATTATTGCCAGTTGAGCAGCAAGATTCGTCACTGCTGAGCTCCATGCTTATTGCCTGCTGATTGCGTGGTTCGTGTCTGCTCAGCTCTTTGAGTGTTGCCTCCTGAGGTCCCTGTTCGGTCGCCACCTGCCGGGGACCAGCCCCAACTGATCCAGGGTATTCGAAGGAGAGATGGCCTAGGCGACTATTTACATGCTAATCAGAGATGTCAAGAATAATAGTATGAGCAGAGCTCAGTAGGAAAATTCGGTGGAGAAAAGAGACTGAGGAGCTTGGTTTATGCGGAAGACCAATCAAACTTCAAGACAAGAAGTTTGCACCACTTACGTAGGCCGCAGGCGCCCTCTCGAATGGCGAAAGGTGCCTCACCCTAGACACCTTCTCGAGTGGGTCTTAGCAGCCCAGGCATTATTAGGAAGCATGGTGGCTTCCGCGCTCCAGATGGAGACTCAGCTGGAAGTTAAAGGGAAGAATGACAAGGAACTTTATGAATTGGAGCTGTAAGTTACCTCTTTGACAGAGAGAGCGAGATGGTGGTGGGGGACAGCCCCCAGTGAAATCAGAGGTGAGAGCACAAAGCAATACAGTAGGCAGACTCCGGTTTTTTTGGGGGGAGATGCTCGAGAATATCCGGGTGGACTCCTGAGGCTCGATCCCGCATTTGCGTATGCCGAGCCTCCTTCCTCATGACCTTTGTCCAGAATGGAATGCCTCCCCGGCTCCCGGCACATGATCAGTGCATGCTCAGTCACGATATCACTGCCTGCTCAGCCACGTGATCACTGACGGCACAGTCACGTGATCAGCGCCTCTCAGTCACGTGATCACCGTATGATAAACACGTGATCAGTGAACGACCAGCCAGGTGATCACTGCATGCGCGGTCAGGTGGTCAGTTCCTGATCAGCCACCTGATCAGTGCGTGCACAGTCCCTGATCAGCGCCTGTCAGTCACTGATCACTGCCTGATAAACACGTGATCAGTGCCCGAACAGCCACGTCATCAGTGCATGCGCAGTCACGTGATCAGTGCATGATAGCCACGTGATCAGTGCGTGCACAGTCCCATGATCAGCGCCTGTCAGTCACTGATCATTGCCTGATAAACACGTGATCAGTGCATGATGAGCCATGTGATCAGTGCCCGATCAGCCACGTCATCAGTGCATGCGCAGTCACGTCATCAGTGCATGATAGCCACGTGATCAGTGCCTGCTCAGTCACGTGATCTGGACTTGATCAGCCACGTGATCAGTGCCTGCAGAGTCACGTGATCAGGGCCTGCTGAGCTGCGTGATTCCTGCCGGCTCATCTGCATGACAATTGCCAGCTGAGCTGCGTGATTCCTGCCTGGTCACGTGCTTGATTATTGCCAGTTGAGCAGCAAGATTCGTCACTGCTGAGCTCCATGCTTATTGCCTGCTGATTGCGTGGTTCGTGTCTGCTCAGCTCTTTGAGTATTGCCTCCTGAGGTCCCTGTTCGGTCGCCACCTGCCGGGGACCAGCCCCAACTGATCCAGGGTATTCGAAGGAGAGATGGCCTAGGCGACTATTTATATGCTAATCAGAGATGTCAAGAATAATAGTATGAGGAGAGCTCAGTAGGAAAATTCGGTGGAGAAAAGAGACTGAGGAGCTTGGTTTACGCGGAAGACCAATCAAACTTCAAGACAAGAAGTTTGCACCACTTACGTAGGCCGCAGGCGCCCTCTCGAATGGCGAAAGGTGCCTCACCCTAGACACCTTCTCGAGTGGGTCTTAGCAGCCCAGGCATAATTAGGAAGCGTGGTGGGTTCCGCGCTCCAGATGGAGACTCAGCTGGAAGTTAAAGGGAAGAATGACAAGGAACTTTATGAATTGGAGCTGTAAGTTACCTCTTTGACAGAGAGAGCGAGATGGTGGTGGGGGACAGCCCCCAGTGAAATCAGAGGTGAGAGCACAAAGCAATACAGTAGGCAGACTCCGGTTTTTTTGGGGGAGATGCTCGAGAATATCCGGGTGGACTCCTGAGGCTCGATCCCGCATTTGCGTATGCCGAGCCTCCTTCCTCATGACCTTTGTCCAGAGTGGAATGCCTCCCCGGCTCCCGGCACATGATCAGTGCATGCTCAGTCACGATATCAGTGCCTGCTCAGCCACGTGATCACTGACGGCACAGTCACGTGATCAGCGCCTCTCAGTCACGTGATCACCGTATGATAAACACGTGATCAGTGAACGACCAGCCAGGTGATCACTGCATGCGCGGTCAGGTGGTCAGTTCCTGATCAGCCACCTGATCAGTGCGTGCCTGATCACTGATCACTGCCTGATAAACCCGTGATCAGTGCCGAACAGCCACGTCATCAGTGCATGCGCGGTCACGTGATCAGTGCATGATAGCCGCGTGATCAGTGCGTGCACAGTCCCATGATCAGCGCCTGTCAGTCACTGATCATTGCCTGATAAACACGTGATCAGTGCATGATGAGCCATGTGATCAGTGCCCGATCAGCCACGTCATCAGTGCATGCGCAGTCACGTCATCAGTGCATGATAGCCACGTGATCAGTGCCTGCTCAGTCACGTGATCTGGACTTGATAAGCCACGTGATCAGTGCCTGCAGAGTCACGTGATCAGGGCCTGCTGAGCTGCGTGATTCCTGCCGGCTCATCTGCTTGACAATTGCCAGCTGAGCTGCGTGATTCCTGCCTGGTCACGTGCTTGATTATTGCCAGTTGAGCAGCAAGATTCGTCACTGCTGAGCTCCATGCTTATTGCCTGCTGATTGCGTGGTTCGTGTCTGCTCAGCTCTTTGAGTATTGCCTCCTGAGGTCCCTGTTCGGTCGCCACCTGCCGGGGACCAGCCCCAACTGATCCAGGGTATTCGAAGGAGAGATGGCCTAGGCAACTATTTATATGCTAATCAGAGATGTCAAGAATAATAGTATGAGGAGAGCTCAGTAGGAAAATTCGGTGGAGAAAAGAGACTGAGTAGCTTGGTTTACGCGGAAGACCAATCAAACTTCAAGACAAGAAGTTTGCACCACTTACGTAGGCCGCAGGCGCCTCTCGAATAGCGAAAGGTGCCTCACCCTAGACACCTTCTCGAGTGGGTCTTAGCAGCCCAGGCATAATTAGGAAGCGTGGTGGGTTCCGCGCTCCAGATGGAGACTCAGCTGGAAGTTAAAGGGAAGAATGACAAGGAACTTTATGAATTGGAGCTGTAAGTTACCTCTTTGACAGAGAGAGCGAGATGGTGGTGGGGGACAGCCCCAGTGAAATCAGAGGTGAGAGCACAAAGCAATACAGTAGGCAGACTCCGGTTTTTTTGGGGGGGAGATGCTCGAGAATATCCGGGTGGACTCCTGAGGCTCGATCCCGCATTTGCGTATGCCGAGCCTCCTTCCTCATGACCTTTGTCCAGAGTGGAATGCCTCCCCGGCTCCCGGCACATGATCAGTGCATGCTCAGTCACGATATCAGTGCCTGCTCAGCCACGTGATCACTGACGGCACAGTCACGTGATCAGCGCCTCTCAGTCACGTGATCACCGTATGATAAACACGTGATCAGTGAGCGACCAGCCACGTGATCACTGCATGCGCGGTCAGGTGGTCAGTTCCTGATCAGCCACCTGATCAGTGCGTGCACAGTCCCCTGATCAGCGCCTGTCAGTCACTGATCACTGCCTGATAAACACGTGATCAGTGCCCGAACAGCCACGTCATCAGTGCATGCGCAGTCACGTGATCAGTGCATGATAGCCACGTGATCAGTGCGTGCACAGTCCCATGATCAGCGCCTGTCAGTCACTGATCATTGCCTGATAAACACGTGATCAGTGCATGATGAGCCATGTGATCAGTGCCCGATCAGCCACGTCATCAGTGCATGCGCAGTCACGTCATCAGTGCATGATAGCCACGTGATCAGTGCCTGCTCAGTCACGTGATCTGGACTTGATCAGCCACGTGATCAGTGCCTGCAGAGTCACGTGATCAGGGCCTGCTGAGCTGCGTGATTCCTGCCGGCTCATCTGCATGACAATTGCCAGCTGAGCTGCGTGATTCCTGTCGGCTCATCTGCTTGACAATTGCCAGCTGAGCTGCGTGATTCCTGCCTGGTCACGTGCTTGATTATTGCCAGTTGAGCAGCAAGATTCGTCACTGCTGAGCTCCATGCTTATTGCCTGCTGATTGCGTGGTTCGTGTCTGCTCAGCTCTTTGAGTATTGCCTCCTGAGGTCCCTGTTCGGTCGCCACCTGCCGGGGACCAGCCCCAACTGATCCAGGGTATTCGAAGGAGAGATGGCCTAGGCGACTATTTATATGCTAATCAGAGATGTCAAGAATAATAGTATGAGGAGAGCTCAGTAGGAAAATTCGGTGGAGAAAAGAGACTGAGGAGCTTGGTTTACGCGGAAGACCAATCAAACTTCAAGACAAGAAGTTTGCACCACTTACGTAGGCCGCAGGCGCCCTCTCGAATGGCGAAAGGTGCCTCACCCTAGACACCTTCTCGAGTGGGTCTTAGCAGCCCAGGCATAATTAGGAAGCGTGGTGGGTTCCGCGCTCCAGATGGAGACTCAGCTGGAAGTTAAAGGGAAGAATGACAAGGAACTTTATGAATTGGAGCTGTAAGTTAACTCTTTGACAGAGAGAGCGAGATGGTGGTGGGGGACAGCCCCAGTGAAATCAGAGGTGAGAGCACAAAGCAATACAGTAGGCAGACTCCGGTTTTTTTGGGGGGAGATGCTCGAGAACATCCGGGTGGACTCCTGAGGCTCGATCCCGCATTTGCGTATGCCGAGCCTCCTTCCTCATGACCTTTGTCCAGAGTGGAATGCCTCCCCGGCTCCCGGCACATGATCAGTGCATGCTCAGTCACGATATCAGTGCCTGCTCAGCCACGTGATCACTGACGGCACAGTCACGTGATCAGCGCCTCTCAGTCACGTGATCACCGTATGATAAACACGTGATCAGTGAGCGACCAGCCACGTGATCACTGCATGCGCGGTCAGGTGGTCAGTTCCTGATCAGCCACCTGATCAGTGCGTGCACAGTCCCCTGATCAGCGCCTGTCAGTCACTGATCACTGCCTGATAAACACGTGATCAGTGCCCGAACAGCCACGTCATCAGTGCATGCGCAGTCACGTGATCAGTGCATGATAGCCACGTGATCAGTGCGTGCACAGTCCCATGATCAGCGCCTGTCAGTCACTGATCATTGCCTGAGAAACACGTGATCAGTGCATGATGAGCCATGTGATCAGTGCCCGATCAGCCACGTCATCAGTGCATGCGCAGTCAGGTCATCAGTGCATGATAGCCACGTGATCAGTGCCTGCTCAGTCACGTGATCTGGACTTGATCAGCCACGTGATCAGTGCCTGCAGAGTCACGTGATCAGGGCCTGCTGAGCTGCGTGATTCCTGCCGGCTCATCTGCATGACAATTGCCAGCTGAGCTGCGTGATTCCTGTCGGCTCATCTGCTTGACAATTGCCAGCTGAGCTGCGTGATTCCTGCCTGGTCAGGTGCTTGATTATTGCCAGTTGAGCAGCAAGATTCGTCACTGCTGAGCTCCATGCTTATTGCCTGCTAATTGCGTGGTTCGTGTCTGCTCAGCTCTTTGAGTATTGCCTCCTGAGGTCCCTGTTCGGTCGCCACCTGCCGGGGACCAGCCCCAACTGATCCAGGGTATTCGAAGGAGAGATGGCCTAGGCGACTATTTATATGCTAATCAGAGATGTCAAGAATAAGAGTATGAGGAGAGCTCAGTAGGAAAATTCGGTGGAGAAAAGAGACTGAGTAGCTTGGTTTACGCGGAAGACCAATCAAACTTCAAGACAAGAAGTTTGCACCACTTACGTAGGCCGCAGGCGCCCTCTCGAATGGCGAAAGGTGCCTCACCCTAGACACCTTCTCGAGTGGGTCTTAGCAGCCCAGGCATAATTAGGAAGCGTGGTGGGTTCCGCGCTCCAGATGGAGACTCAGCTGGAAGTTAAAGGAAGAATGACAAGGAACTTTATGAATTGGAGCTGTAAGTTAACTCTTTGACAGAGAGAGCGAGATGGTGGTGGGGGACAGCCCCCAGTGAAATCAGAGGAGAGCACAAAGCAATACAGTAGGCAGACTCCGGTTTTTTTGGGGGAGATGCTCGAGAAGTATCCGGGTGGACTCTGAGGCTT